>NC_041056.1:41620383-41880383 GCF_900634775.1 Gouania willdenowi | reverse complement strand
ATCAAGAAGACGAGGTGATGAAAAATATCAAACTGAATCACATGCAAATAAAGTTTCTTGTTACTAAAATACAAATGGGTCAATCCATGTCACGTCAACAAATGGCCCACGCACAAAAAATTCAGACATTTTTACCAGTTGTTCTTTGATTACATATACAGACACACTATAATGTTTGGATTAATACTTTTTGAGATACAGACAAGACACAAAGCCACGCTACAATGGCCTCACGTAAAGGATTAAAAATATTTGCGAGTGATGAAACAACCTAATGTTGGGATGAAAAAATCAGGAAAAGTGAAAGATTGTCGATGTAAACCTCTTTCATTTATCAAAAGAGTTTAAAAAAGTTGTGCCCCCAAAAATAATCTGTGACCGCAGGGGGCGACAGTTCCAACTCTGAGGTTTGGTGGGAGACAATGAAGACAAAATTTTGGGTGGCAGTTTGGGATTTACTCGCTAAATTCAGCCACCAGAGCATCAGCCATGCATTACTTAAGGGAGAGTAAAGGTCCCTATAAGGAGAGCTCTTCTTCTCTGCTTCATTGTTGGGTAGGGGATTTAATCTCTGCTGTTTGCAGATGATGTTATCCTATCGGCCCCCAGTGAAAATCAACTCACCACCTCCAGGTCAAGGGAGAGGTCTCGCTCCAGGTGGAGGTGGTGGGATGAAGACCGTCTGGGCCTCCCCACTGAGCATCTCTCCCCCCATGAACTGACCGGACAAGCAGCAGACAACAGAAAGGAAGAAAATCCCTGATGGATTTCAACCAATCTTTTCACGAACCGAAAAAGGATAAAGAGGGGAAGGAAGTTTAGAAGAAAATTCCTTGGTCAACATTCCTCACATTCCTGCAGCGACTCTAAACGCACTCTCGTTTTAATGGCGGCAAGACATAATTTGCAGGTGAGGACAGAATGGATAACCTTCCATAATAGCACTCCCTCTGACACAGCTCACACTTTATCATATCTTCAATCTAGACCAAGAGTCTATCTGGAGTAAATACACACACACACACACACACACACACACACACACACACACACACACACACACACACACACACACACACACACACACACACACACACACACACACACACACACACACACACACACACACACACACACACACACACACACACAATGGGATTCCCTAAAAAGTGCTACAATGGTTGTACATTCAAAAAGATTGAAATAATAATGTTTTGTTACAATAACGCACAGTCATTTGTTTCTCAGTTATTATTATGTCCCCAATGGTGATTGGTCTTTGGACGTGTCCTCTTAACCAGTCATTAATCAGATTATATCAGACAGAACACAGCATCAGAGTTAAAGTAAAACAATGAGAGCAAAGTAAAATATTGTGTGATTTTTAAACTCAGTTTGTCTTTTTGAAATGAGACGTGAGAAAAAAAAAATGAAACTGAATTAAAGAGTCAAAGAAAAATGTGGAAATCATTAAAAAACAAAGATATTGAAAAACAACGAAAAGAAAAAAAAAAAATTGGAAGAATGAGGCTGTGTTGTAAATGTCATACTAACGTACGACTCACCCTAACGTACTACTCACACTAACGTACTACTCATACTAACGAACTACTCATCCTAACGTACTACTCATCCTAACGTACTACTCATCCTAACGTACTACTCATCCTAACGTACTACTCATCCTAACGTACTACTCATCCTAACGTACTACTCATCCTAACGTACTACTCATCCTAACGTACTACTCATACTAACGTACGACTCACCCTAACGTACTACTCACACTAACGTACTACTCACACTAACGTACTACTCATCCTAACGTACTACTCATCCTAACGTACTACTCATACTAACGTACTACTCATACTAACGTACTACTCATACTAACGTACTACTCATCCTAACGTACTACTCATACTAACGTACTAATCATACTAACGTACTACTCATACTAACGTACTACTCATACTAACGTACTAATCATACGAACGTACTACGCATACTAACGTACTTCTCATCCTAACGTACTACTCATCCTAACGTACTACTCATACTAACGTACGACTCACCCTAACGTACTACTCACACTAACGTACTACTCACACTAACGTACTACTCATCCTAACGTACTACTCATCCTAACGTACTACTCATACTAACGTACTACTCATACTAACGTACTACTCATACTAACGTACTACTCATCCTAACGTACTACTCATACTAACGTACTAATCATACTAACGTACTACTCATACTAACGTACTACTCATACTAACGTACTAATCATACGAACGTACTACGCATACTAACGTACTTCTCATCCTAACGTACTAATCATCCTAACGTACTACTCATCCTAACGTACTACTCATCCTAACGTACTACTCATCCTAACGTACTACTCATACTAACGTATTACTCATACTAACGTACCACTCATCCTAACGTACTACTCATCCTAACGTACTACTCATCCTAACGTACTACTCATCCTAACGTACTAATCATACTAACGTACTACTCATCCTAACGTACTACTCATCCTAACGTACTACTCATACTAACGTATTACTCATCCTAACGTACTACTCATCCTAACGTACTACTCATCCTAACGTACTACTCATCCTAACGTACTACTCATACTAACGTACTACTCATACTAACTCTGTATGACATCGTATATCAGCTCACCAAAATGCTTTTACATCGGTTTGGAACTTTTTAAAATATCCTGCTAACAAACAACAACAAAAATACACACAAACCCATTGTAGTTTCCTGTGTTAATGCTCTGATTGATTGTTATTCTAAATGCTGACATGAGTTGATCATGTGACCCTCAGATCAGACATAATGACATTTTTGTGGGTGTAATGATAGATATGATATGTATTGTTCATGTGTGTCTGGTGACAGAATAGTAACTAAAGGGAATAATATTCTGGTTAATGATGTCTCCTTGTCATCTGATGGAGAGGCCAACAGATGGAGGAATGGGCAGCCTGGCACGGAGCCCCATGCAGATTGAGGTCACGAGAATGACAGCGTGGCACAGCCAATGGCCCTTCCTCTTCCTCTTCTTCTTCCCTTTCCACTTCCTCACTGATGAATGCTCAGCGTGGAGCTGGAGTCCAATCTAGGACACGTCTTATAACGTTGTCATGGTGTCTTTAAAGTCTACATCCTGAGATCTTTATTAGCTCTTTTTATGGAAGGCAGACACTTTAATATGTTAAGGTTTCGTTTATTCAAACAACTGATATTCAGGAAATTTACTGTGACCTCCTGACATGTTTCGACTGTCAACTGCCAGTCTTCCTCAGAGGCGTCTGTTACACAGAAGTCAAGCACTATCAGCAGACACCTCTGAAGAAGACTGGCAGTTGACTGGTTCAGTGCTGAGAAATCCCTGTTGAAGTGAAAGCATCTTATAGCCTGAAGTCGACCACTTCCATCCACTTCCTCCTCCACAATAATGGAATAATGGAACAAACGCAAACGTCTGCAAAGTGTCTAAAATCCTTAGAATTGTAACGATGTAGTGATGATGGGCCAAAAGGCTCAGTTTTTCACCATGTGTGAAACATAGAGAGAAATATCATCTCACTAAATGTTCCACGTTCTCCATAACGCACGCGTGACCGCAACACACACAACTTTCGGTTTGTATTTCAATTTTACTCTCATAAAATTACAACTTTATTCACGAAATATTACAACTTTAATCTCGTAGTGCCCCAATATCCCGTCGTACACAAAAGACTTTCCACCACTAAGTCTCTTACAGCGCCTCCCTGAGGCCACTCACAGTAACTGAGTCTCTAACAAACCCAGGCTAAACAGGAATCCAGTGGTTCCCAATCTTTTTTTCCCAGTGTACCACTTTGCATTTTTGTCAAATCATAAGTTCCCTCATAATTTCTTATGCTTTTTCATTTGTGGAACAACGGGCTCTCCTAAACCCCTAACTGTGTCACATTGGTTCAAAACATTGGTTCCCTAAGATGTAATCAATAAAACAAATATAATGAAATATATCTACGAATATTTATCGCACAAGTTTGATGCTTAAATTTATGAAAAGTTCATCTCAAGTGAAGTATTTTATTTAATTTTACCGAAGCTGTACGACCTACCAGTAAACGATGAGTATGGGTCAAAGATCATGACGGCACAAAAAAAAAACAAAAAAATACTTATGGCCACAAATTGACACACAGACTGGTACCATTGAACAACATTTCCTTTCAATGTGTGACCTTAACCTTCGCTAAAGGTCATATTTAAGGTCAAGGTCAGTCTTTTGTTTTTCCTGCATTTCTAATTTCATCTTAATTAGTAAAAAGAACAAACTTGTCAACAAATCCAGATACAGGTTATATTTTTTGCAAAATCTTTCAATCTTCAATTGCCAAATACGTATTTGCCTTGTGAATACAGGTCTTGCCTCGTTGTCTCCTATTGTCAGAAGTGTGATAAAATACCTCTACAGCATAAAATAATTATGTTTCAATAAATGACAAGAAAATATAGTATTTTATTCAGCAATAGTACTATAATAATGTCAGTTTCTGCTGAATTTGTCCAAAAATAGCCTAAAAAAAGGAACTCGGAACATTCCATAATTATTTCTAAGTATTGTCAAATCTTTCTGAATACCCCCTGCAATGTGCCCCTGTACCCCTGTTTGGGAACCACAGCTGTAATGGATCTGGGAGCATTAAAGGGCCCAGAAGTGCAGTCAGTGGGTGAGGACCCCCGCTATAGTTTGGTAGATGGAGCCAGGAGAAAGAAAGCTCACACAGACAGATATAGATCTAAACTGCTTTCAATTGTTTTGTAAATTATATAATTCAAGCAGTTCTTTAATGCAAGTGAAGCAGCGAAACACACCAACACAGCTCGTTTACACACACGGAGATGCCCTCAATCTGCAGTGGGTGAACTCGTGGCAGATGCCAGACACACACATCAGAAATCCATTCAGTCACTAAAACGAGCAGCTGCTCAGCCTTCAGGGCCCTGCGGACGTTCACGCACACATTATGGCACGCTGGCGTTCAAACACACACACACACACACACACACACGTGTAGCACTGAAGCTGCCGGGGCATTCCGTCCAGTGCAGACGACAGAAGAGAGCAGGAAAAACGCCATCAGCAGCCATCTGTATCAGTCCCTGTCACACCTTTAAGTCCCTCCGTCACACACATGCTCGTCACATGTGGCTAAACTGTCCCTGCCCTACAGACCCAAAGCCTCACACTAACGCTGGTTAATGCACTTCCTGTTGCAACCAAGGAAAACTCAAATACATTTCAGAGCAAATCGGGCTGTTCCATATCATTCCAACAAATGGTCCACGAACTTTGGCCTCATAAAATTCAAATTTTACCAATTGTTTCGTGATTTTTCTATAAGCATGCTGTGGATTTTAAGAGATATTTTTTGAGATATGGACAATTTAGTGGGGGGGGGGGGAGTGGTGGATTATTGTGGGTCCTTATTTTTCAAAAATAAAGATGAAGAAGTAGCATAAAGAAGACTTGTTTTATATCACAATAAAGAGTAATCTTTATACTGTAAATTAAAACTGAGATCAGATATTTTATTACATTCCCACATGAAGTTATGGGCCAATGAAAATAGTAAAAAAAAAAAAAAAAACAAACAATGTATATATATATATATGACTAATCAAAAGGTCCACGGCCACGCACTTCGGTCTCAAAAAATTCTGAAATGTTTACTGATTGTTCCGTGATTATTCTATTAGCACACTGTAGATTTTAAGATTCATTGGATGAATACTTTTTGAGATATGGACACTTTAGTGGTGGTGGTGGGGGGGTTGTGCGTCATTATGTTTTCATGATGCAGTGGTTTTTATATTTTTTATGTTACTTGTGCAAAACGAATAAACAATAAATGATTATTAGACACAGAGCCAGGATTTTCAACATTTTTAAGTGGTGAAATAACCTAACGTTGGGGTCTGAAATGAAAATGAAGAAATCACATAAAGAAAAAATTGTTTCATAACCTAAAAGCTCAAACATACTCGGGCGTACACCCGAGACCCAAACATGTTCCAGACCCAAACACACACTGACTTTGTGACTATTTAGAGGAGCTGACATGTCCACCAGATATATAGGATGTATAGCAGATCTATTTCTATATTCTGAGAGAGTAGGTGGAGCTTATTACTGTACCATATTTACCTTTCTATGTGATGGAGTTACAGATATATTGGAAAATGAAAATGAAAGATAAATAAGGACACACACTCCTCACTACATTATCCATATCTCAAAAAGTGCTGATCAAATCAAACTAATAATGTACAGTGTGAATATTGAATAATCAGGGAACACTTGGTTAAAATGAGATAAATCAAGAATATAATTCTTTAAACCTTCTTTGAACATTAAAATATATATTTTTTAAATGGTGGGAATGGAGATGGTCATTTATTTTAAACAATGATCTATTGTTTAAAAATGACATTTTTGCATTGACTAAAATTTTTAGAAATAGAGTGAAAATGTAAATACTGTAAAAAAAAACAAAAATAAAAATAAATAATAATAATTACAAAAATAATAATAATACTGTAGTAATAATAATGACAATAATAAATCAATTTAGATATTATCCAAACATCATAATCCAAGATTCCAAAATGTGGTCATTTTTTTAACGAACATTGAAAACGTATTTACCAAGTGTATGTTTACAAAACCGTTTACAGTCAAAATTTTGATGCCCTGTAGGCTCAGTTTTTAATAAATCATAAACATGTAAATGGTTTGTGTACAGGGTTCCCACAGATTCAGTCCTGACTTTTTATTGCCAGTTGAAATTCAGTTTAAGACCAACTTCACAGTAAACACAAAGTAAACACACAAAATGACAGTAAAATACAGTACACAAATAAAACAGACTAAAATAATCAAAATCACTCAAAACAAAAATACAAAAAATAAAAACCATTAAGGAAAATCTCATTGGACAGGCATTTTTTGTTAAATGTACATTCTGCAGCAACCACGTCACTGTTTTGTAGTTAGTTCTACTGTCGTGATTGTGCAACATTATGGTAATTATTATTTTTTATTCATTTTTTAAACAGATGTTACCATCAATTGTGAAATGTGAGACTAATTACAGTCATAAAATCATATGTATGTATTAAATTACTTATGTGTTAAAATTCAAGACTTTTGGAACATTTATGGACATTTTAATGACAATTAAGGCTTTATTTTTAGATTCACGAATTTAATGCCTTTTAAGGCTTCTCTGAAGATGAGCTGGAGACAGTTTTGGTGCCAATGGAACAAAAATATTAGGGACATTTTTTTGATAAAAACACAGTGATGGACTTCATAATTTGCAATAGCTTTAATTGTACCAAGGTTTCTTTGGTGTTGGGGCTACATTTTGGTAAAAGTTGCAAATTTGTAGCACATGTGGTTTATTTGTTATACATTTTCCAAATGTTGAACTTTAGAGGCTTCCTGGAGCTTTGTGTAAAGTTTGGAGATTGTTCATGTATGAGAAAAAAAAAAGTAGGAGATAAAACCATGTTTAGCAATGCTAAACATTTGCTTTCCACCATATTATTCCTCTCCGTAATGTTTCTATTTGGTGTCACTGGTTCCTAAACTGTAATTCCCTCTTAAATATTGTGATATTTTGACTAAAGTTATTAAAGTCTCTTTCTATTAATGTCTTAAAACCCAAAGCAAAGACATCAGTTAAGGAGAATCTCCTTTCTGTTGTCTCTCTCCTTTAGAATAAATGTTGCTCGACTTTGTATCACTGCTATTGATGGCCCAGAAAACACCAAACCCAGTGATGATAGCTGTAGCATTCTTTCACGAGCCAGTGGTTCACTGAACACTCCTTTAGGCCATGAAGAGGCTGGGTGGAGGGAAGTGACAATGGCACCTATTGTTGGGAATCCACTGGGAGACGCAGGACTAGCAGCAGTAGCTGCTGAAGAAAGCGGATGTTTGTCGTAAAGAAGAGATGCCATTGATGGCATATGTGATCACAGTTGGAGAAGACAAAGCTCCTTTATAGGAGCAGAAAGTAATTGTATGGTATAGATTACTGAGGTATGTGTATCATTAAAAGAAGCAAAAGAAGCACAGGTGCAGGTTCATCCTGGAAGAGCTCATCATTAAATGCGTTGTTCATATTTTTAACAATGTGGTTCTCAATCTGTGATCCTCCAAAATAAAGGTTCCATAGAGCAGGGACCCCCACTGTATCTGAAGGTGGTTGAACACAGACATGAACATTGAAGAACAGTCATGTGGAGACAGGACCATCTATAAGGGGGAATAAAGGGGAGAGATTTTTGGGGTCCATCCATAAAGTCAGTAAAATGATGGTCCATTGTTCTATGAATCTGTGATAACCACATTTATTTATTCATCTGAATAATATCCACTGTTATCCAGGAACGTTTATTATTATTATTATAGTCATCTTAAAGATGGAAATCCTGGTTTTAATCACTAACAAAATGGTTCAAAGTGACCAAAAATGGTAGAAAAGGTGGTGAAATGGGATTTTAAAAACTACAGAAACTGGTAAAAAAAAAAAATGCTAAAAAGGATTCAAAGTGTCAATATTGGAACAATTAGTTTAAACTGGCAAATAATGGGCATGACAAATGGTGAATGTGGTTAAACTGGCAAAAAATAATCATGAAATATGGTGAAAAGAGATTAAAAGTGAGAGTGGAAAAAAGTGCAGAAAAGTCATTGAAATGTGATGTAGAAATGGAAGTAATGTAGCAAAAATACATTAAAATAAGCAAAAATATGGCAAGAAAAAGTGATGAAAATAGGTTAAAATATGATGAGTTTGGTGTAGTTGCAGAAAAAGGGTAAAAATAAACATAAACGGGCTCAAATTGTTCAAAAAAATACACAAAATTAGTCCAAAAACACATATTACAGAAGAAAAGAAAACAAACATATACAAAAGGACAATAAAAATTACACAAAAATACTTAAAAAAACACATATTGCTGAAAAAAGGGCAACAAACATTTACAATAGGAAAAAAAAGTCCACAAAATGACTCCAAAAACACAAAGTATTACTAAAAAATGACAAAAAAAAAAACAATGACAACACAAACTATGTGTCGCTTCCTGTGTTAATGTTAATGCTGAGATTGGTCATTATTATTCTAATGCTGACATGAATGATGATCATGTGACTCTCAGATCAGATACAATCACATGTTTGTATCTTTGCTTGATGAAGGTTTCCCTTCTCTGCAAATATTTAAAGTTTATGTCAAACACACACACACACACACACACACACACACACACACACACACACACACACACACACACACACACACACACACACACACACACACACACACACACACACACACACACACACACTATTTGTCCTCTTAATAGACAGTGCTGAGTTAAGATTGAAAAAACTGTGTAACTCATTTGTGGCGCGTGTGTGTGTGTGTGTGTGTGTGCGTGTGCAGATGGTGTTCTAACACCTCAGGGAAGGCAGAGATAAGGCGAGTGTATGAAGTGAGATAAGATGCTAGCAGACACAGGGGAGACTGACTAACTGTAAGTGAGTCACCGATGGCGAGAGATTGCCTTCTGTCTCACTCTGTGCATCACACACACACACACACACACACAAACACACACACACACACACACACACACACACACACACACACACACACACACACACACACACACACACTTAGTCCCATCACATTGGCTGGAAAACTGCAGCCTTTCATTTCACTAAGTCCATAAAGAATTTATTTATACTCTTAGAATACATACGAGAAGAAAAAAAAGATCATTCTTACTGTAAATCTCACCTGTGTCTTAAATTGTGTCACTAAACTTGTACAAATACGTTAGACAGCATTCAAACACTTTAAAATCTAAAACACACACACACACACACACACACACACACACACACACACACACACACACACACACGCACACACACACACACAGATGTAAGCGAGATAAGAAACGGCGCCAAACCTGTGACAGAAAACAACATCAAACCTCCCGACAAACGCTGATAAACATCACCTTCATCTCTGAGCCTGGATGTGACCTCCTCCACTGTCTATAGATATATCTGTGTCTATAGACCAGGGTTCCTTTCAATTATCATTGGAATCGCATAATTAGTCATTAATTACAGTTATGGCGTAATTGTATTTGGCAACTGAAAATTCTCCGAGGCTCTTAATGCAGCACTAATGACATATCATCCCATAGGGACAATGTCAAGGATGTGCAGTCGATCGTTTCTGGAGCCAAAATGTCAAGGTCAAGGTTGTGTCAAAAACCAAAACTTTCTATATCTCTGCAAATATTTATTGTACAAGTTTTATGTTTACATTTATGAAAAGTTAATCTCAAGTGGATTATTTTATTTCATTGGACCAAAGCTGTACGACCTACCAGTAAAGCACCTCAATGCTACCATGTAGCAGCTAGCATCTCAATCCTAAACATGAAACAGCTAGCACCTGAATGCTAACATGTACTGTAGCAGGTAGCACCTCAATGCTAAACATGAACCAGCTAGAACCTCAATGCTAAACATGTAGCAGCTAGCACCTCAATGCTAACATGTAGCAGCTAGCATCTCAATCCTAAACATGTAGCAGCTAGCACCTCAATGCTAACATGTACTATAGCAGCTAGCATCTCAATCCTAAACATGTAGCAGCTAGCACCTCAATGCTAACATGTACTATAGCAGCTAGCATCTCAATGCTAAACATGTAGCAGCTAGCACCTCAATGCATCTCAATCCTAAACATGTAGCAGCTAGCATCTCAATGCTAACATGTACTATAGCAGCTAGCATCTCAATCCTAAACATGTAGCAGCTAGCACCTCAATGCTAACATGTACTATAGCAGCTAGCATCTCAATGCTAAACATGTAGCAGCTAGCACCTCAATGCATCTCAATCCTAAACATGTAGCAGCTAGCATCTCAATCCTAAACATGTAGCAGCTAGCATCTCAATGCTAACATGTACTATAGCAGCTAGCATCTCAATACTAAACAAGTAGCAGTTAAGTAGAGGATGTGGGCGGGGCTAGAAGCGCTGCTACAGATAAACTATTTCAGACTAAATTCATCATCTTCATCAGTTGTTCTGTTTATTTCATGATTTCCACAGATATTATAAATATTTTACACTGTTCAGTTTATATTTCTCTGGAATGTTCTGGACTAAGTGATGTTTTTATTTTAATACAAAAACACATTTGTTTTAGAAAGTTTACTAAAATCCATAAAAGCATGAATATAGTTAAATGTAAGTTAGTGCTTTATGAACAATGCCATCATAAAATTATTTATTCATATTACACATTATGTTAGCACTCAGTGATTGAAATAAAAACTACTGAGTTGTTTAAGATCATTTATTGTTTTCATTGATTCAGTCATTTACCAGAATATTAATGTGATAGAAGCACAAACACTCACAAAATCAATTACTCTGATTCTACTGGTTTGGCCTTAACTTCATCATTATTCTCTGTTTTGATACTTTACTGGTTAAAACTTCCTGAAATCATACTAAACATGATAAATAGTGAAAATTTGAAGATCTAAAGAGACAGATTTGGCTCCAGTTTGACACTTATGTATTAAACCATCAGCTCCACCTGTCGTTGAACCAGAACCTTTTCACATATGAAGCCAGAGATTTGGAAAGGAAATATGGGTGAAATTAGAAACTATTAGTATTATTTGTCCATTAGTCACACTTTCTAAACATTTTCCAGTGAATAATAATAATAATAATAATAATAATAATAATAATATTAATAATAATAATAATAATAATGAATAAATAATATGACATAGTTGATAATAATAGTAAATGGTGAAATTTGTTCCAAAACAGAGGCACTTCCGTTTCATGATTTAAAAAAGTACATTTCTTTAAAATATGGGTCAGATTGATTTTTTATTGAATTCAGAAAATTAATTCCTTTCGTCTGTTTTCCTCGATCACACACAATATGCACAACTATAACATCACATTGCACTCCCACCTTAAAAGAGTCGACTCTTCCCCACCCCTTCCATCGTCCCACCCTGACTCCCTCTCCCCTGTTCCCTTCCCCCACCCAGGTGTAACACTGCCCTCTCTTTTTACATCCTCCCTATAATAAAGTGTTTCTTACCCTTCCTTAAGGAGGACTGCTGATGATCGTAAAAAGATTGCACTACATATCTAGTGTTGATCTCCGACAGCATGAGCACACCAGGTAAAAAAATTAATACAAAATTGAAACTAAACTTCCATTGATCGCCAGTTTTTTAAAATGTTCAATGCAGAAAATAATTGAATCTTCCTCTAACTAAGAATGAAGGAGAGCAGGAGTTGGGGTACACTTTTTAAAAAGTAGCATTCATTTTGTAAATATAAAGATATTTTTTAGGTTAAAATTAAAAACGTTAGATTTGAATAAACTATGATGTGTGTAGCATTAGAGAAAGTGTGGAAAAGTGTTTAAATTCCAGCTCCCTACCTGGTTCAGCATCCATGATGTTGGCCGGCCCACGATGATGATGATGATGATCTCCAGCCAATAGGGAGGAGCCAGGCATGCTGACGGGCTCTGAGTGCACAGGATGGATCCTAGAGGGACATTAAATAGAATATTAAAAATAAACCAGGAAACCTGTTAATAGACAGTTCTAAACCTATACCTCTAGTTGTGGGAATGCTAACACGTTTACATTTAATGTAATATTTTAAGCTTTTACTGTAAACTACTATATCCCTGCACATTTTTAACTCAGACAATTTTAGAACCAAAATGTTGTCAACTTTCTAATCTACAAATATATGTTCAGTGCATTGTCGAGGTTGAGCTCTGACAAAATAAAATGTATATATATTTTATAATTGACCCAGTTTGTCATACACCATTCACAGATTAAAATGTTCTACTAACTCTCTGACTTTTAATGTAATTCACCATTTAATGCAAATCAGGCAGCTTTTGCAAGCTTTAGAGTGTTTGATTAGACCTGCTAGAGTGTGACAGCTGCTGCTCATAAACTTTGAAGAAAAATGCTGTTAAAACTTTAATCCTGCATCTTAAAATGTTGCTAAAATCTTCCTATTTTTATAATTGTACTTTTCGTGGGAATGCTTAGCATTCATCCCTTACTTTGCTTCCACAAGACTTCTATGTGCAGCTTTAGCTCACTACCTTCCTTGCCCTGCACAATGTCTGTAACTTTAACTATAAATAAAAGTTGTATAAATCTTCAATGACTGAACCTAATGCTGTCAGTAGTACCTACATATATCTAAGCTTTTGGTAGACTGTACAAACATGTGTAACACATACAGCCAAAGGAGTTGGCGATCTTTGTTTGTTTCTGATTGTTAATAAAGTACACACCTACGAGAGCCCACTGTGGGCTGTGGTGATAGTTTTCCAGTACCTGAGGCTATGGAGGTCCAGGTCATCTGTGTCAAAGTCCAACAGGGGCTGCTGCACATCTGTTGACCCATGGGACTGAATTACTGAGGAAGAGGAGGAGATGACTGTGGTTTGACCTGAAGGCTGAATGGTCTTAAACTGGAACTGGGGACCCATCCAGAGGCGACGATGGGGACCAGTGTGGGTCACGATCTCCACCTACGGAAATGAAGGAAATCTTTTTGCACTTAAAGCCGCTGGAGACGATTTTTCTTGTGTTTCTTCAACACATTCAATTGCATCTAAATTCAGATCTTTTTGTGTAAAAACATCAAAAAAACTGTCCTTATTTCAGTGAAAACAGCAAAAATGTGTTGGAAGTCACTTTGTCAGAGTTTTTGGGGTAAACACAAGAAATCACAGAAAGAATGAAGTAAAAACACTTCTGTGTATTCGTCTACAGCAGTGGTTCGCAACCTTTTTCAGCCCGTGACCCCCAAAATAAAGGCCCCATCTATAAGGGGGAATAAAGGGGAGAGATTTTTGGGGTTCATCCATAAAGTCAGTAAAATGATGGTCCATTGTTCTATGAATCTGTGATAACCACATTTATTTATTCATCTGAATAATATTATTATTATTATAGTCATCTTAAAAATGTAAATCCTTGTTTTAATCACTAATAAAATGGGTTCAAAATGGTGGGAAAGGTGGTGAAATGGGATTTTAAAAACCACAGAAATTGGTT
Source organism: Gouania willdenowi (assembly GCF_900634775.1). Taxonomy (NCBI): domain Eukaryota; kingdom Metazoa; phylum Chordata; class Actinopteri; order Blenniiformes; family Gobiesocidae; genus Gouania; species Gouania willdenowi. The sequence goes on along the minus strand of NC_041056.1, from coordinate 41,866,118 downwards.
AAAAGTTACAAATTAGAGTGGATAAAAACACAGAAATATTGGTAAAAAAAAAAAAAAAAAAATGGGTTCAAAGTGTCAATATTGGAACAATTCATTTAAACTGGCAAATAATGGGCATGTCAAATCAAAAAAAGCATTAAATATGGTGGAAAAAAGGTTAAAAGTGACAATAATGGGTCAATAATGTGAAGAATGTGCAGAAAAGGCATCAGAATTTCACGGAGAAGTGGCAGTGATCAAAGGATAGCACCAGGACAGCACCAGGATAGCACCAGGACAGCACCAGGATAGCACCAGGATAGCACCAGGATAGCACAAGAATAGCACCAGGATAGCACCAAAAAAATAAAAAATAAAAAAGGCAGGGATAGATGTGATTCTGGCAAATATCAGGGCTGATTTGAACTGGAGCTTTTCAGACTAAGTGATGTGCATTTCAACTCATCAATTATGGACGTGGCAGAATTATTGATGGTGAAAATGTCGTACCTTATTCGCTGACACCATGAATAAGTGCTAGGAGAGTTAACATAGCTCAACCAACTGCATATATTCCAGTGAGTTGTCTGGATTTCCCACTGCTAAGTACATTATCCTGTGAGGAACAGTTTCAGTAGCACACAGACAATATTTCATATTTTAACTACATGATGATGTATTGTGAGAGTGGTTCCCAAACTGGGGGGCACAAGAACGACCATGCAGAGCACATGTATTTTTCTTTGCACTCAAACAACTTTATTATTACTCTTCTAGAATAAATGATTGAATGTTTTATGTTGTTTTTATACATTTTGGAGTAAAATAGTCAAATGTTTTACCTTAATGGTTACATGTATACACCTTTTGTTGAAATGTTGTTATATTAAGGGACCTAAAAAACAATGGGGGGCGCAGCAGAAAAGTTTGAGAACAACTGTACTATAGAATGTTTAAAAAGTATGATACACAGATTATTACTTTAAGTTAATTCATACATAGAAAATGGTTTTCAGTAATCTGAGAGGATGACAGAGCCTTTTAATTTTAATTTTATTACAATGTATTGTCTCAAACATAATTTAAAATGTGATTTTTTTAAAAAAGGAAAATGAGCAGAAAAAAGCTTTTTCAAGTTTCAAGGAATCTAAATCAAGCTCAGAAAATAAACACATTATCAGCTCAGGTCACAACAATTCTCCAATCATTAAATCCTGTTCATTTCTAATATTTGACTTATTTATGGGACACAAATTTTCACAACATAAATATTTAAAAATAAACAAAATTGGAAATATCTCGATCAGGAAACAATTGAACAATTTCCCAACGCAACAAAACTCTTCTATAGCTGCTAAAATAGAGTAATCAAACTTCTGCAATTCACCATTATTTGCCAGTTTATACTAATTGTTCCAATATTGACACTTTGAACCCTTTTTACCACTTTTTAACCAATTTCTGTGGTTTTTAAAATCCCATTTCACCACTTTTTCCACCATTTTTGGTCACTTTGAACCATTTTATTAGTGATTAAAACCAGGATTTCCATCTTTAAGATGACTATAATAATAATAATAAACGTTCCTGGATAACAGTGGATATTATTCAGATGAATAAATAAATGTGGTTATCACAGATTCATAGAACAATGGATCATCATAGATGGTCCTGTCTCCACATGACTGTTCTTCAATGCTCATGTCTGTGTTCAACCACCTTCAGCTACAGTGGGGGTCCCCACTCTCTGGGACCTTTATTTTGGGGGTCCCCACTCTGATAAAGGTTGAGGATCATTGTTTTAAATGACATCATATCTTCTAATGAAGAACAGCATTTGTCTATTTGTGTCTGTTCTTCAGTTTGACAGGTGAACCTGTAATGTAGTGATGGTTAAAGTCACCTGAGAGAGCCACTCCTCGTCAACCTCACGACTGTGATCTGAAGCCAGTCTGTCAGACGACTCTCGCTGACCACGCACGTCTTTGCTCCTCAGAGGCATTGCTTTAAAAAACAAGAGTAAAACTAATTACACTGGTGTAAATTGTTCAAACAGATAATGAGAAACATTCAATCCAGATTATATCTCCAAAGTTATAATAATTAGCGAGTCCGAAAAATGATTCTAAAACACAAGGAGCATCAGGTTTATTAAGGAAACCTACAAACCAGTTTGGGTAAAACTGAGTAATAGATCACTACAGATAGGGGCACATGTGTTACAAAACAAAAATAGACAAAAAAAACTTTTAAAAAAGTACAAAATTACAAACAAATAAACAAAAGGAAAATTGGAATACACACGATTAACCAAAGAACAGACAAGACGACTAAAAATACACAAAGAGAACAGTGAAATTCACAAAATGACAAAATCAGCAAATAAACTTTTACATTAGAGAGAAATACATAAAACAAAAACAAAAACATAAAACAAAAATATACACAAATAATACAAACATATATTAAATGATTAAATATACCTGATTAACCCAAAAACAGACAAGATGACTCCCAAAAATACACAAAATTAAAAAAAAAAAAACAAATTGAAAGAAATACACACAAATTACTCAAAAAAGACAAAACGACTGCAAACAAACAAAAAATTATAGATATTTCCAAAATGATAACAAAAATACACAAAATGACTACAGAAATACAAAACAATTACAAAAAAAAACATAAAAGACAACAACAGAAAAATGTACAAAACAAAAATAGACAAAAATACTAAAAAAAAAACATGCTGAAACACAGACAAATACACAAAAAGAAAACAGAAAAACACAAAATTATCAAGGAAGAGAAGACGACTAAAAAATACACAAAAACAGTGATATTTATAAAATGACAACAAAAATGACCTAATAAAATTCCAAAATTACGGAAAAATACACCAAAGGACAACAAAAATACACACAATAACACAAACATATATTGAATTACAACAGAACTACACAACATTAATTAAAAAACAGACGACTACAAACAAACAGAAAATTAAATAAAACTACAATACAAATACACAGAAAAAGTAGACAATAAACGACAACAGAAATACACAAAATGACAACTAAAATACAAAAAAATGTAAATACACAAAATTAACAAAAATAGACAAGACGACTAAAAATACACAAAGAGAACAGTGAAATTTACAAAATGAGAACAAAAATACACAAAATCACAGAAAAATACACAAAATAACACAAACATTTATTGAATGACAAAATAAATACACACCATTAACCCAAAAACAGACGAGACGACTACAAACAAAAAAATACAGATATTTAAAAAATGACAACAAAAATACACAAAAATGACTTGAAAAAACAAACTGCAGAAAATATGCTAAACGGTAACAAAAATAACCAGAATAATTACAAAAACTAAGTATATAACAGAAAAGTAAATACAACTACAACACAAATGCACAAAATTGACACCAAAAACATGGAAAAACACACAAACCCTTTGTTGTTTCCTGTGTTAATGCTCTGATTGATCTTTATTCTAAATGCTGACATGAATGTTGATCATGTGACCCTCTGATTAGATACAATCACATGTTTGTGGCCCTGCCCACTGTGATAAAAGTCTCTGCACCAATATAATAAGGTAGGGATAGGGAGGACGGAGACGAGACCTCTATGGGATTAAAACAGGCAGACGTGTTTCACCTGAGGCAGGAGTCAGTGTGTTTAACAGAAGAGCAGAGAATCAACCCGTCATCTGCACATCTGGAGCACACACACACACACACACACACACACACACACACACACACACACACACACACACACACACACACACACACACACACACACGCATAGATGTAAATGAAATATGCTGGAATAGCAGCTTTTTCCTGATTCGTTTTGTGCTTCACTCGTCTACTGACACATGGACGTGGTTATTCTCAGATGGTTGTTTCCATGTGGTGCAGGGGCTGGTTATTGGCCAGTAGCTTAATGGAACAGCCCTTCTGGGGGTCCTACATGTCAAATGGATCCTGTTGAGGGACATGGCCACTTAGCCCGTACATGTGTTGAATCTGCATTATTCCTCCTCCAGGACAGCTGCACTGAAAGCAAACCTCAGACAACTTGGAAGAAAACGATCCCGTTTGTATTCATTGTAGATGAGCAGACGGAGCTGTGAGTCTTTGCTGGCCAGGTTTGATGTCTGTGGTCTGGACTGCTTCTATGGTACGCTTTAGGCACCAACACTTAACATTTAATCCATAGAATCTGAAAGCTTTTAATCCTTTTTGGAAAGATTTCTGGACGTTGGCTAAGAACGATCTAGTCCTGGATTAATTACTCTCTGGAAGTCTCCATCAAACATCGGTAGTTGTGAGTCCAGATCTGGGACTTGTGAGATTATTTTACCAGTAAATGTTTCATCGAGGTAGTTAAAAAGCTGAGCTCATCTGGTGGATAAGACCCACCCAGAGTTCCTCAAGGCCCAGGATGATGTGGGGCTGTCATGGTTAACACTAGCGCTGCAACTAACGACTATTTTAATAGTCGACTAGTCATCCATTATTTAAACAATTAATCGACTAATCAGATGATAAATCCTGCAATTATTTGCTCTATGTTGCTACAATCTTTTAAGTTTGGCTTGGGGCAGGTTAGCTTTTTTTATTGTGTCAAGGGTGAAATGCTCCCAGACTAGGGATGGGTGATGAAGCTTAAAAAATGTTTTTATCACGGTAACGATCAACACGGAGACTCCGTGGTGTGCGCTGCCGGTAACAGCGCTCCACTCCAGAGAGTAATAAGTTGTTGACACAAAGGTTTTTGGGGGCATTCTTTGCTAAATGGAGGACAAATGGCCCGTGGTCCTCGCTAATTTCCGACATGGCAATTTATGGTATCTCTTGTGGGATGACATAGTGGGAATGTTTTTGACAATTTATCTCCTTCTAATCACGTTCGTAATGTACTGTACATACCTCAAGAAAATCAACGTTCAGCTCCGTCTAGAGCTTGAAGAAGACGGTGATGACGAAACCGACAATTGTCGACAATTACATTTGTCGGTAACTAATTCTGTTATCAATTTTTGTTGACAATGTCGACTTATCGTTGCACCCTTAGTTGACTTGAAGCTACAGCATCGCGTAGACATTTGGGGCAATGCGTCTGAACTGGCAGACCAGTGTGGTGGTCCCCATTTTTAAGAAGGGGGATGGGAGGGTGTGTTCAGCTTTCAGAAGGATCACACTCCTCAGCCTCCCCTGTAAGGTCTATTCGGGGGTTCTGGAGAGGAGGATCTGCCAGATAGTCGAACCTCGGATCCAAGAGGAACTATGCGGTTTTCGTCCTGGTCGTGGAACTGTGGACCAGCTCTACACCCTCAACAGGTCCATGAGGGTTCATGGGAGTTTGTCCAACCAGTGTTTTGTGGACTTGGAGAAGGCATTTGACCTATTCCCTCTGGGATTCCTGGGGAGGATTCTCAGGGAGTATAGGGTATCGGACCCCCTGATACGGGCCGTCTGTTCTCTTTATGACCAGAGTCACAGCTTGGTCTACATTGCTGGCAGTAAGTCGTACTGGTTTTCAGTGAGGGTTGAACTCATCCAGGGCTGCCCTTTGTCACCGATTCTGTTCATACCTTTAATGGACATAATTTCTAGGTTCAGCCAGGGCGTTGAGGGAGTCTGGTTTGGGGGTCGCAGGATTGCATCACTGCTGTTTGCAGATGATGTGGTCCCGTTGGTTTCATCAGACCGTGACCTTCAACTCTCACTGGATAGATTCACAGCTGAGTGTGAAGTGGCCGGGATGGGAATCCACACCTCCTAATCCGAGTCCATGGTTCTCGAACAGAAAAAGGTGGAATGCCTTCTCTGTGTTGGGGATGAGATCCTGCCCCAAGTGGAGGAGTTCAAGAACCTCGGGGTCTTGTTCACGAGTGAGTGAAGGATGGAGCAAGACATCAAGAGGCAGATTGGTGCACAGATAGTAAAGAAGGAGCTGAGCTAAAAGGCAAAGCTCTTCATTTACTGGTCGATCTTGGTTCCAACCCTCATCTATGGTCAAGGGCTTTGGGTCATGACCAACAGAACAAGATGCAGGTACATGCGGCCGCAAAGAGTTTCCTCCGTAGGGTGGCTGGGTTCTCCCTTAGAGATAGGGTGAGTCTCACCAGAAGGAGACCCAGAGGAAATGCCTCGCGATCCCCCAAGAAGAGCTGGAAGAAGTGGGCGGGAAGAGGGAAGCCTGGGCTTTCATGCTCAGGATGCTGCCCACACAACCTGACTACGGATAACCGGCAGAAGATGGATGGATGGATGCAGAGATGGATGTTTTGTCATCCCAATTGGAACACAGATATTAACCAAGACGACGAGTTTATGAGCCAGAAATGCAGAGACCACCTTAAATTGTCCTTGTTCATCTGAGGTGACAGTAGTTGCTGTGAACTGGATCCTTTTGAAACTCAATAAAACGGTTCCATGTATTTTTTTAATCTAGAGTGAAAAGTTTAACCCAGCTGCCTCTTTTTCAATCTGATTATATCTTAAACCTGTAGGTGGGTCTGATCCAACATTACTGGCTGCTAAAACTAAATAAAATGGTACATGTAGTGAAGTTAAAGTTGACTGATAACAAAGTAATAAACTAATCTGTGTCCCCTTTGTTCTTCGGTTATTCCATTTTAAAACCAAATCAAAACAACAAATAAACAGTGTGGTAATTTTGTTTAACTGACCTAAAAACAAACCATAAATACAGAAAAATCAAAAACCAGTTAAGCAGCATTTTTCTGTTTTAGAATTAAATCTTCTGTTTTTGTGATATTTAGATATTTATGGTGAAACTATGACGAGAGCTTCGTGTTTTCAGCTCACCACACAGAGGGGACCCACAGACGGGGGCGGACTTTTACTCCCGGACAAAAAAAAGGAGCGGCGCAGACGTCACATTACTGATGAACTGGTACAATACATAATACATAATACATAAATAAATCAAAACCAAAAGAAATGGAGCTGTAATTGTTTTTGCAAAAGTGTCAAATGTGTCAAAAAAGTTCAAACATCTATTGTTCCTCACACCAACCTCACAGTCAATAGTCCGTCACCAGATTATCTGGATACTATTTAGACCGTAACAATGTTGGATAAAGCTGGCAGATATTCACAGATTCAGACTTCTGGCATCAATAACTCTTTAAAGACTGTGTAAAGCAAATTTAGAAATTTTCTTCTAAATACATCAAATAGGTCATAAATATATTCAATAAAACATGTACAAAGCCATTCAACCATTTACAATTTAATTGTGGAGCTAGGCTTCAAAAAACTGTATTTCCAATTTTTGTGTTCAGGATAACCCTGACACGCCCCCAGCGTTAAAGAGCAGAAAGAAGTGCTTTGTTTAACATCATTTTGAGAACTAATTTTTCAAATTTGGCTCAGTGGTCAATGACATGTTTCTGTGGTGTGACAAACTCATAACACACATTTATTTCTGCTTTACACGGACTTTAACGAAACGTCATCGACACAACAATTTAGCATTGGTGTGAGGTGGACAACATGCTATTAGATCATTTCATCAAACGCTGCAGAATAAAAATCCGCCCACCTGTGTGTCCCCTCTGTGTGGTGAGAATAAAACATGGAGCTCTCGTCCATAGTTTCACCGTAAATATCCAAATATTACACAAACAGAAGATTTAAATTTAAAACATAAAAACGCTGCTTGTCTGGTTTTTGGGTTTTCTGTATGTGTGCTTTGGTAAAACAAAATAACCACACTTTTTGATTTGGTTTTAAAACTGTGATATTTTTGTAATATGTTTATTGTGCTGCTCTTCAAACACTGACACAATGAAAAGCCACACTTTCTCTTTACCAAACGCCTGCTGCTCCAGTCCCTGTTTCTTAAAACATTCTGCTCTATTGATGAGGAAATAGCCTGTCAGGAGCTCCAGCGTCCCAGAGGACGTCAAAGCCAGCCAGTCTGCACAATTAGCAAATAATACAAAAACCAATGGTTCCCCTACAAATTCAATCAGACGATTCCTTACAGAAGTCCAGTAATACAGGACAGATAAAGTATGAAAGTGCTACTTTAGTGAGCAGAAAAGCTTTGTTAAGCAGGTCATGCACCACCTTGTCTGCCATTGTTACGTGCACAGCTCTATCTGTCTCATCTAGGCTGTGCCGCCAGCAGCTGCCTCCGCCTCTGCCTCAGATGGACAGGTGGAGATAGTGACCATGAGTTGGCGCCACCATTTTATCATTCCGTCTTGGAGGCTCCGGTCTGGCTTGACCCCAACCCATCATCTCCCTTTCCTCCTCTTTTCCTTACATGTTGCATTTTTAATCAGTCTGGCTTGTCAAATAAAGAGCCAGGCAACGAGATCAAGGCCAGTCATTCAGGCTCTGTCCCGTCCTGGCTTTGTCCCCACTTTATTTACCATTTTACTGCAAGATTTTATTGGAACTCTCATTTTAAAGAAAAACATTTACGCAGTTAAACTGTTTTTGTGTTCTTTTCCCAATCAATCAAATGTTTTGTTGTGCCTTGTATTTCCATGTAGATCAGGGGTGTGGAGCTAAAGCATGCTAACACTTACCGGATAAATTGTATTGATAGTTCTGAACCAGATCTGACGCCAACACTAGTGGATGTGTGGAGCTGAACGGAGGCTGGAGCTCGTTCCAGTGTGGAGTCCTACCCAGGAAAAGAAAAGGTGTTACGCTATCAAAGCCAGGGTTGGACTCAATTATAATTCAGATCATCAATTACAATTATGGTGTAATTATAATAGTAATTGCAATTTTTAAAAAAATCTGCTGCTGTGGTAATCATAATGAAATTGTAATTGAGTTTAGATAACTGAATTTGTAAATGTCATGAAAATTAAATAAAAATTGTTAATTATAATTTAACGTAAAACTGTGTAACCATGTTACAGTTCTATGTACAGTTCTACACACATGTAGTTAATAAATATTAAAATATGTTGCATATCAACCTTTCCCATGATTTACCATTAAAAATATAAATCTAGGGTAAAGTGACACAAAAAATATTAAAACCAATAATGTTATTGATTATGAAGCCTAACAAGGAAACCAATAGATAGGAAAGAAATTAGATGATAGATATTTGTTTTTAGTGTATTTTACGGCTGATTTAAGCTGAGTTATCGTAAGTGATGCTAACAGAAAGCTAACACAAGAGGAAGATTGTTTTTTTCAGGCTCAGTAATTGTGATTCATTGAAATTGAAATTTTGGAACTGAGAACATAATTGTAATTGAATTTATAAGCTTAAAAAAATCATTGGAATTTAATTGGAATTGAGAAAAATGTTGGTAATTGAACATGGATAATTGGAAACGTAATTGTAACTGAAAAATGTAATTGACCCCTACCCTGATCAAAGCTGCTTCCCCCACAATGTGACATTCATACGTTGTTGTTGGTTTTTTTACCTGGCTAGATTCCAGCAGGCCTTGGGACACGTATCCAGCTCTAACAGGGTGTCATCACTCAGCTTTTGAGCGCTGCCGATTGGTCGAGGCTCTAGAACGTGTTCCACCAAGTTACCAGAACAACTGAGAATGTAAAGTGAGTCAACGACGGACTGCTTGGACTGATCTGTGACGACAGAGAGCAGAAAAGAAAAAAAATAAACACATTCAATAAGGTTTGGCAGCTTGGATGATGTTCATTAGAATAGAAAAGGCTTCTGGTTGAACCTTTCTCTCTTTTCAGGTTGGGATTACTGATGAACCAAGAACGAGATGAGGCGAAGATGGTGGCCACGCTAAACTCTCCTCCACTGGACTTGCTCGGTGAGAGCTGAGAATGAGGCTTCGTTTGGCTATAGAAGGCAAAGGAAAACAGGCTAGATTAATCCACATGGACTTGAAAAGAACACGACAGAAGGAAGGGCGACATAATGCAGTGGTTCTCAACCTTTTGAGGTTTTGGAGTTAGGGTAATATAATTTAAAAAGTAATAACAATTAGCTAAAACAAATAATGGGCATGGCAAATGGTAAATATGGGTAAATTGGCAAAAAATACAGACAGAAAAAGTGGTAAAAAGGGTTCAATGTGTCAATATTAGAACATTTAGTTTAAACTGGCAAATAATGGGCATGACTAATGATGAATGTTTAAATTGGCAAAAAATAGGCATGAAATATGGTGAAAAGAGGTTAAAAGTGACAATAATGAGTCAATATATGTGACAGTTTATAAGTGCTGAACATGTATTGAAAGTAAAAAAATGTGCAGAAAAAACATTGAAATTTGATGGAGATGTGGCAAAAATGGGAGTAATGTAGCAAAAATACATTAAAAGAAGCAAAAATATGGCAAGAAAAAGTTATGAAAATAGGTTAAAATATGGCAAAAAAGCTGTAGTTAGAGAAAAGGGGTAAAAAATAAGCACTCAAATTGCAAATTAGAGTGGCTATAAATTTAGACAACAAGTAATAAAAAGGGTTCAATGTGTCAATATTGGCTTAAAAGTGGCAACAAAAAAAGCATGAAATATGGTGAGAAGATGTGAAAAGTGACAATAATGGGTCAACATATGTGACATTAGGTGGAAAGGGTTTATAAGTGCTGAACATGTCTTGAAAGTGGAAAAAAATGTGCAGAAATGGGAGTAATGTAGCAAAAATACATTAAAAGGAGCCAAAATATGGCAAGAAAAAGTGATGAAAATAAGCTAAAATATGGCAAAGTAGGTGTTGTTGCAGAAAAAAAATTAAAAATAAGCAAAAATTGGCAGAAATTGTTAAAAAAAATTCTTAAGTTTCTTGAAGGCATCTGCCGACCCCCTCCTAGGGTCTCGCAGCCCCAAATGGGTTGACCTCAAGGTTGAGAACACCTGGCATAAAGTGATATGCCAAATACTAATATCGTACCATTATATTGTTCAGTTCCAATTTTTCCAGTTTCTCTAAATTCCCAAATTCAATTAATTTACCTCATATATGCAGAAGTTTGAAATCAATTTCAGTGTTTTTTAAAATTACAAATGTTTTGTTATAGCTTATTTATTTCCCCCTAACTCTGCAATTTCTCACAAATGTCATCTGGAAATTCATACAAATTGCAATATTTATGAAAAAATTATGCAAATTCAACAATTCTCCAAGTCAAATACTAGACATGAATGCTATTGTTTTAAGCTTAATCACACACACATACGTACATTGTAATTGTATTTGTTTTCCTGAAATAAATCTGTTCTTTTCTTCTTCAGGTAGATTAAGCCTTTAGAAGTCTTAGTTTATAGAAATCCTCCAGTTACCAAACATGTATTAATAAGCTGTGTCTGTGTGTGTGTGTGTGTGTGTGTGTGTGTGTGTGTGTGTGTGTGTGTGTGTGTGTGTGTGTGTGTGTGTGTGTGTGTGTGTGTGTACCATCTACCCTTTGTTGAGCCCACTTGAGCTGCTGGACTCTAATGTTTGACGTCCCGCTGTGTAAATGGAAAGACACCCATGGGAGAGAATAATGGGTAACTATACTCTCAATAAACATGTCCTGTCCTTCTTTTATTAAAATAACCTATTATTGATGATGGGACCAAATTCTTTAGGGATATAGTTCATTTGATTTTTGAAATGTTCAAGTGGATTCCATTCATTAAATATAAAGGTAATTGTAATTGCTGTTGCTACATTATCTTTTTGTCCTGTTGTTGAAAGTTATTTTTAGAATAATATTTTATATTTTTACATTTAAACATCAACAGAGCTGCTGCATTTATTTTTGCTCTACAAGGAAACTTAAAACACTTTATTGTTGCTTTGAAATGTTTTGTCAGTTTGTCCTGTAGATGATGATGATGATGATTATTATTATTATTATTATTATTATTATTATTATTATTATTATTATTATTATTATTATTATTATTATTATTATTATTATTGTTGTTGTTGTGTTTTTTTTAATTTATTTATTTATTTATTTTAATCCTGTAGCACTTTGAGATTTGGTATCAAATGTAAAGTGCATTACAAATACAATTTATTATTAATTATTATTATTATTATTATTATTATTATTATTATTATTATTATTATTATTATTAAAACCAAAATATTGTTGTGCACTTTATTTTGGCAAAGAGTTCCAAACAGGTCTGCAGTGTAACCTGTTTTTTTTTTTTTTTGTGGTGGATGTGGTGGTAGATGTGGAGGTGGTGGATGTGGTGGTGGTGGTAGATGTGATGGCGGTGGTGGTGGATGTAGTGGTGGTAGATGTGGTGGTGGTGGTGGTGGATGTAGTGGTGGTAGATGTGGTGGTGATGGTGGTGGATGTAGTGGTGGTAGATGTGGTGGTAGATGTGGTGGTGGTGGTGGTGGTGGTAGATGTGGAGGTGGTGGATGTGGTGGTGGTGGTAGATGTGATGGTGGTGGTGGTGGATGTAGTGGTGGTAGATGTGGTGGTGGTGGTGGATGTAGTGGTGGTAGATGTGGTGGTGATGGTGGTGGATGTAGTGGTGGTAGATGTGGTGGTAGATGTGGTGGTGGTGGTGGTGGTGGTAGATGTGGTGGTGGTGGATGTAGTGGTGGTAGATGTGATGGTGGTGGTGGTGGATGTAGTGGTGGTGGTGGTGGTGGTAGATGTGGTGGTAGATGTGGAGGTGGTGGATGTGGTGGTGGTGGTAGATGTGATGGTGGTGGTGGTGAATGTAGTGGTGGTAGATGTGGTGGTGGTGGTGGTGGTGGTGGTAGATGTGGTGGTGGTGGATGTAGTGGTGGTAGATGTGGTGGTGATGGTGGTGGATGTAGTGGTGGTAGATGTGGTGGTAGATGTGGTGGTGGTGGTGGTGGTGGTAGATGTGGTGGTAGATGTGGTGGTGGTGGATGTAGTGGTGGTAGATGTGATGGTGGTGGTGGTGGTGGATGTAGTGGTGGTGGTGGTGGTGGTGAATGTGGTGGTGGCGGTGGTGAATGTGGTGGCGGTGGTGAATGTGGTGGCGGTGGTGGTGGTGAATGTGGTGGTGGTGGTGGATGTGGTGGTGGTAGATGTGATGGTGGATGTGATGGTGGTGGATGTGGTGGTAGATGTAGTGGTGGTGGTGGATGTGGTGGTGGTGGATGTGGTGGTGGTAGATGTGGTGGTGGTGGTGAATGTGGTGGTGGTGGTGGATGTGGTGGTGGTGGTGGATGTGGTGGCGGTGGTAGATGTGGTGGTAGATGTGGTGGTGGTGGTGAATGTGGTGGTGGTGGTGGATGTGGTGGCGGTGGTAGATGTGGTGGCGGTGGTAGATGTGGTGGTAGATGTGGTGGTGGTGGTGAATGTGGTGGTGGTGGTGGATGTGGTGGTGGTGGTGGATGTGGTGGCGGTGGTAGATGTGGTGGTAGATGTGGTGGTAGATGTGGTGGTGGTGGTGAATGTGGTGGTGGTGGTGGATGTGGTGGTAGATGTGGTGGTGGTGGTGAATGTGGTGGTGGTGGTGGATGTGGTGGCGGTGGTAGATGTGGTGGTAGATGTAGTGGTGGTGGTGGATGTGGTGGCGGTGGTAGATGTGGTGGTAGATGTGGTGGTGGTGGTGAATGTGATGGTGGTGGTGGATGCGGTGGTGGTGGTGGATGTGGTGGTGGTAGATGTGATGGTGGTGGTGGTGGATGTGGCGGTGGTGGTGGTAGCTGTGATGGTGGTGGTGGTGGACGTAGTGGTGGTAGATGTGGTGGTGGTGGCGGTGGTAGATGTGGTGGTGGTGGTGATGGTGGTAGATGTGGTGGTAGATGTGGTGGTGGTGGTGAATGTGGTGGTGGTGGTGGATGTGGCGGTGGTGGATGTGGTGGTGGTAGATGTGATGGTGGATGTGATGGTGGTGGATGTGTCTGAACACAACACACTCTAGGACTAGTTGATGGTGAATGTAGGTTAAACAGCTGCTGTGGTCATCTTCCACTACGCCAATAGGAATCTGCTGCTCATACAGGTGTAAATACCACCTCAGGGCATTTCTCTCTCTTCCTTTGGTAAAAACCCACTTGTGGAGACATGCTTAGATGCTTAGATGCACAAAAAGACAAGAGAAGGTCTGACTGTGGACAGAGATGCTGGTTCAATGCCTTCATTTCAGGACGGAAGGAAGAGTATGATGTGCAACACCTTCTGTGTGTGTGTGTTGATCTGATATGTAATTACTAGAAATGTCACCATATTGACGATATCACGATACCGCGGTATTATGGCTTATATGGGTTATGGTCATAGCTTAGAGGAGGTTCAGACAATGGTGTGGTCCGACAGTGTGAGGTCATAGGCTAAAGGACACATGGTAGATGAGGTAGAATTGGAGGAGTTTGTAGAACCTGTGCATGATGCAGCGACTACAAGTCAAAGGTGTGGAAACCTTTTGGTTTCACTATATCAAAACATAAAGGATAAAATAATATACGACATGTAAACACTGCTAGTGTACCGTGTGCTACTCTAAAGGAAATACGAGCTACATGAGAAGCCAGTTAACAACATGGCATCCTGAAAAGTTTAAGGATTGTGTGAAACAAACAATCCAGTCTGGTCCAAAAACTCTAAAGGAAGCATTTCTGAAGGATGGAGCAGGACTCTCAACACTCAGACTCATGTGATGGACGAGCTCCAAAGCAAGCAGGAGCTGCTTTTGGATCGTTTACGCAAAATGGAAACCAACTTGGAGAAGTTGAGTGACCAGCTTCTAAGTTAAAAAGGCCACCTCACTGGATAATGCAGAGAGACCCAGGACAGAAGGCTCTTTGAAATGGACCTAGCCTGAATCAAAAACACACTACTTATCTTCTTTTGGCTCGCAAAGCCAACCACTCAAGGCTGCGTCATCTATTTATCACCTGGTATCATGCAGACAGACGCTCCATCCCCCCCGCCCTACCCCGCCTCCTCTTCCTCATGCCACCTGGAACTTTGTTCTGAACTGGATCTACTTAAGGTTTTTTCCTAATGTTATACTGTCCTCCCCAATGGGGAACTCAGTTTAAAGCCTGCCTTTTCCCCTCACCTCTCCTTCTGTTGGTCTCCCATTTTCCATCTAAATACAAGGCGCCGCCCTTGTGGTGAACCACAGTTCTCCCGCTGCTGTCCTCCCATGTTATATGTATTATATGTGATTGTCTTGGACGGGATGAAACTGAAATAAAATTTTGTTGCTCTGTAACGTTCAATGACAAATAAAACTAATCTATTCTATTTACAACCAAGTTCCCTCAGAATAGCTCAAGAATTAACAAGAGACGTCGCTCAGTTTCCCCCGTTTGTTTCTGTTGTTGATAACAAGAGCTTGAAAAGGTTAGTGGATACTTTAAATACTCAGAGATTATTCCTTGTCCTAACCTCAAATGTTGATTTGTTCATCTTCATCTAGAAAAAAACTCAAATTAATCTAAACTCAGAAGAAGGCAGTTTGCACTACTTTGAGAGCTGTTTTTTTTTTTTTAAAACTGTATTTAATTTAATATTGCTAGACTGTTTCTATACCTGTGTTGCCTTAAAGAGTGTTCCTGACTCCATTAAATTAATATGCACGTGTTAGTAGGCAGTATTCAGTTTATAATGTCATAAATCTAAACATATGATTATAAATACTGTCAAACTAGTGAACAGAGAATTTCTCATTGGTCATCATTCTTGTTATTTTTAGCATTGCTGCTAACTGTGTGGTGCAGTAGTGAAAGAGGAGCTGATGAATGGAAAGTCCAAAGTATAAAGTTTGAATGGAATCTTTTCCTCTTTAGTTTGAAAGCATGTGTCCTACCCTGAACGTTTGGTGATGGTTCCCAGCGTCATTGGTTGCTTTATTTGGGCCAAAGGCAGGACCACGGTGAGGGTGGGGAGTGCAGTGAGCCGTGGGTTCCCCAGGTTGTTGTTGGTGAAGTTGTTGTACAAGTCCTGACTGCAAACTTTAGCTAGGAATAAAAAAGATGGAAACAAGAAAGAAATATTACCAAAAAACAACAGTTAAATTCATCTTTGATAAGCTCATGGTTGAATAAAACCTTTAGTAACGTGAGACTCTACAAACAGATGTGTAAAAGTTTGGATACTTTGCTCCAATTTAGTCTCCTGCCATTTTGAAACAATAATAATAATAATAATAATAATAATCTTTATTTATATTGTACTTTTCAATGCAGTGTTTTCATATGTAAATGGAAGTGTTATATGTTATGTAGTTGCATGCTTTCACTGTATATTTTATTGCATATATTTCTTGTAATTTGTGTAATTGGTATTTTTTTAGGGTGACAAATGAACATTCTGTCTCAGGACTGTAAATTAATTCTGTATATTTTCAGTGTTGATATTAATGTACACTGTCCATGTTAAATAACCCAATAAATAAAGTTAGTAAAATTAAAACACAGGTACAGATAGTAACACAGGAGGTAAAAACTATTTAAAAAAGACAATGAAAGAGGAAATAAAGCAAGGAAATGTGAGGTAAACAGAACATTCAATAATAAAGAAAATATTAAATAAAACAGAAGAAAATTAACCATCAGCCAATAAAGAGAAATAAAATGATACTGTAAAAACTCAAAGAACCAAAAGTCCTACACTTATAACCCAGTTGTGATACACCAGTAAAAGTTCCATTTTATTTTTTTTTTCCATGTCCTTCCTTCTCTAGTTTTAGTCAATGAAATCTTTGTTTTTCAGAGCCTTTTATTAAAGCAGGAGCGTCAAACACATTTTAGTTCATGGGGCCAAAGTATGAAGTAGTTGATCTTAAATGGGAAGCAAAACGAGCAATATACGGCGCTGACAATATCCTAGCAATAAGTGACAAATATCAGTCCCTGCAGGATTTTATCTTTTAAATTTCATTGATTTTATAAGTAATGTTTATTTAATTTTGGGAAATTATGAAAAATAATTTTAAGAAAATTGAGTCTTTTCAACAATTCAAGATTTAAAACGACTGCAGTCAATGTGATGAAAGCGTGGGAAAAGTGTAATCCTGAATTATTTGGTCATTTACACAATAATTCATGTTTTTTCTGTCTTTTTTATTTTTTACTTTCTCCTGTGGGCCGAATTGGATGGTCTAAAGGGCCGGATTTGGCCCCCGTGCCTTGAATTTGACAAAGGTGAAGTAGAGCAATTAATTCTTTAATTAAAATAATTTCATGAAATCATATTAATTTATAACCAAATAATCAAATGTAAAAGTTGTGCTATTAGTATAATTGTGGACAGGACAGTAAATTAACAAACCAGTGATAATTCTATTGAGATACAGATGAATCACATAAATAAAGGGTGACTGTGAATCCATAGCATAGCTACGTGACATCTTATCGTCGCTCCGACACACTTTGTTTGTTTTGTTTCTTGTTTTTTTTTCCAGGATCTCTCGATGTCTTGTAATCCGTTTGAACAAACACGTCCTGCTGGGATTTTCATATGAAGGCTAGTGGAGCAGATGTATGCAAAAGATGCTCAATGTTGACAAAGGCACCGAGCTACTAAAAAAAAAAAAAAAAAAAAGATGTAATATTAACCTCTTATTATCTTATGAAAGGAGGCTTTTATTTGGTGATTTATTTTATAGCTTCTCATGATTAAAGTGGACGTTTTTTTCATTACATTCATAAGCGGTACCATGTCGTGGAAATAGAAAAATGTCTGAATTGAAAGCAATTTAAACATAAATACATTAAATGTATCTTATGAAAGCGTGTTAAAGTGTTAAAAAGTGTTAAAGGACAAATTGTAATAGTTGTGTACTAATTTAAGTGTATGTTTGGACAGATTAATATATAGTGGATTACATTAATTGTATTGTATTGTATATTATAGATATTTATCAATGAATTATAATGAATTAATGTAAAATATTATGAAAAGATGAATGTATAGAAATAAAGTTTAGTACTAGATATTACAAGGGGTAGGATCATATACGTTTTTACTTCCTTCTACTACTTTTTGAACATGTCCAAGCTTCACGTGCAAGATTTTGTAACCGTTTATTCTCTCTTTGCTTTGTTAGATTGTATTTTTATTCTTTATTTTATTTTATTACAATAATAACAGTTATTATTATTTCAATATTATTATTTTCTAATTGTGGTAAGTACACTGCTGTTTGTGTTCATGTTTGAAATAAAAATTTAAATCAAGTAAAATCAATAAAATATTCTGCAGTTAAAGAAAAAGTTAATACTAGTTTATTTATTCAATTTAGGTTTGGAAAAGTGTGTGTGTGTGTGTGTGTGTGTGTGTGTGTGTGTGTGTGTGTGTGTGTGTGTGTGTGTGTGTGTGTGTGTGTGTGTGCGCGCGCGTGTGTGTGTGTGTGTGTGTAAATAAAGTGTGCTTAATGGTCGACCATGAAACAATAAAAAAAAATCCAAAGTCCTGAGAGAGAAATGAAGCAGGGCAGTGATTTGATTAATGAGTGGAGCATGTGGAGCCGGGCACTGATATATGACATTACCATGGAAAGAAGATCCTTCCATGCAAATCCACTCCCATTATCATTGCCTAAAGAACAACTTGTCTCTGGCAGTAAATTCACACACCAACACCTCAGCCTTGCTCCCCGGCCGTCCCCGGGCAGCCTTTTGTTGTTTCTTTTCTCTCGACAACATTTGCATGGCCTCTCTATCTTCTGCACTCTTCCCACACTCCTTATCCTCTCTGCGCTCATGAAATCTCATGTTCCTCGGCCTTCTTTTAATACCACATTTGCATCCGACACAAGCAGACAGCGTTTGGTGAGGAGTTAATGTGGCGGTGGAAAAAAGCTTTGAAGACTCCTCACGCACAACGCACTCACTCATTTGAATGGCTCGACCCAAGACACAACCATGGTTAAAGAAATAATCAGTAAAAAAAAATCATCTGGAATATGCTCAAAGCTACAACCTCAGATATTAAATGTTTGTTTTGTTTTTTGGTTACTTTAGTTTGAAATTCATTGATTAAAGGGATCCGTCAAAGGGAAATGTACTTATTAGCAGATCTATGTCTAACCAAACACATTATTATGCACCATAATAGTTTTACTGCCTGGGGATTATATTACAGTTCTAGAGCCTGTGTTCCTCCATGTTTAAATCATGTGACTGATGATGTCACACGGCTCCACTGCCTGTAAACATCCCATTGCTTTCTATTGGAGTGAAACATTCAGCCTGATTTTTAGATCATTTTTAGCTTTTTAGATATTTTAACAGCTTTTTAGATATTTTAATAGCTTTTTAGATATTTTAATAGCTTTTAGGATCATTGAACAGCTTTTAGGATCATTTAATTGAGTTTTTCTTAGATCATTTAGCAGATTTTCAGTCAAAATGACAACTTGTGCTGCCTTTGGTTGCTCTAAATATTCAGGAAAAGTTAAAGATGCCGGGTTTACCAAAAGAGGATTAAAACAGTTGTGTCCTGAAAAAATGTGTCACCAGTAAACAGTTGGAACCACAAGGAGGTGACAGTTCACCTGCTAGTGAGCAGGTGATGTCTGCCCCCCTGTGTGCACTGTGACAAAACTCAAAACAGAGATCCTGGAGACACACACGGGTATGACGTTTATATCAGCCTCAGTCCACACGCTTTCGGCAATAACTATCCTATTAAAAGAAATTAATGATCAAAACGCTTTATAAAAGCCTTAAAAATTACAAAATATTGTCCCTTGTCTGTGTTTATTATGCATTTAACCAATTTCACCTATAACTCATCACATTAATAATTATTGCAGCACATTTGTGAAAGTTTAAGGAACAATTTACATTTAAAGCATAAATGAGGTCTTATTTTAGGGCTGTTTAATATTTATTATCCACTCAGATTATTGTACATGAGCTCAGACCTGACGTGAGATCTGATCGTAGCGTACGATCACGTCACAATTGGTTAATACCGAAAGCTTACATGAATTTGGTTGAACACACATACACTCAGATCTGAACACACCAACGGTTGATAAATGCGTTACAAATGTCACCTGAGCTTCTAACTCTCACCGTGCAGTGGTGAGGTGGAGGGGCTGCTGGACAGGCCTGATATCGGGCTACAGCGGCCACCGAGAGCTCCGCCTCCTCCCACGCCCAGCACACTGCTGGCTCCACCCCCTGTTGTAGCCGCTCGGGAGAGTTCCTGTTCGATCTCCTGCAGGCCGGCGCTCTTCTGGAAGCGTGACATGCGATTGACCACACGGGGCGACACGTGTGTGCGTGCGCATGGCATCCCTCCGTACGGGTTGATGGGAAACACGTGGGAGGTGCCACGCAGCGTGCTGACCGTTATCCAGCGGCTGTCCTGGCTGAAGCTCATGTCCTGGACCTGGACGAGAAGACAAGAGCAAAATAACAGGAGGACTTTGAATTTCACAGGTGGGGAATTTCGTTTTTTATTTGTTTGTTTTTTAAAAAATATCAGGCAAAAATAACTTGCCCTGAAGCTACTATTTCTCATGTGACCCAAATTAGACTCTCCAAAGGGCCGGATTTGGACCCCGGGCCTTGAGTTTGAGACATCAGTAACACTGTATGTTTGCATGTTGCACCTTAGCCTCGGTCTCCCCACGGTGAAGAGTGTACAGGTGGTGAACAGCACTCTGTGATGAGGTCAGTGGGTGGGTGAGGATCTGAAAGACGTTGAAATCATGACCCAGTGTGTCAGCAGTGACCAGCAACATTCCTATTAGGAAAAGAAACAGAGAATTTATTAGAACACACACACGCTAAGAATCATGGGACATGTAGGATTTTAATGGAAACTACTAAGCAGTGGTGACAGTCCGCGCAGAGTCCGTTGTGCGCGGCATCTGCCCAGGTACTGTATGTTTGAGCCTTTAAGGTACGTTCACACCGAACACGACTTCGGCTACTATAGTCGCTTAAATCATCTGTGATGAGTCGCTTGAACATTGTTGCGCTTTTTGCTCGGTTCATCACTTCCTTACTCCAGTGACGTGACGACCGGTGAATTGTATGAATAGTGTCTGCAGCACTGAGAGGGCTGCTCACTTCCTCTCCAGTCGTACATTTACAGCACTTATCATAGACAGCTCCACTTGTACTTATGGTTTAAATGATCAACTTACAGAGTTACTAAATGATGAGTTTACTCACAATATACTTACAATTAATTAAAAAAGGAAAAAAAAGAATTTAAATGTCTTTTTCAAGGAGTATTCCCCTTTCATTTTGGCCCTAGTAAGTAGAGGAAGTGTACAGCCCTCTCAGTGCAGACTCAGCTCTACAGACAATGACGTAGGAAGAAACTCATCACTGATTGGCCACTCAGACCCAGTCTGGGACTAAACCACTCAGACCCAGTCCACCACTAAACCAGAGTGAAACCAGTCTTAGTTTAAGAGTGATTCCTGGAAGCCTGTGATCACATCGAAACCATGATTAGCAGAGGTGAGACAAAAGTAGAAAATGTGTTTTGTTTTGCTTATTTTTTATATATATACACACATGTAGAGTTAATGACAACAGCGACAAATCATGCAAAGCTGATTTTAAACACAAACAGCAAATAAATAAAAAACGTAGGCAAATTAAGAAAAATCAGTCTCTCGTGCTCTCAGTGAGTTTCCAGAATGGACAAAGACCTTTTTTCCAAGTTCAGTGAGAGCAAAGGTAACAGTAACCAGTGTTTCTCAAATGGAGGTCTGTGTAGCCCTAGGGGTACACAATGGCACTACAGGGGGTACTTGAGAGAGAGAGAGAGAGAGAGAGAGAGAGAGAGAGAGAGAGAGAGAGAGAGAGAGAGAGAGAGAGAGAGAGAGAGAGAGAGAAAGGAAATTTAACAAATGAAAGAACTAAAAATATGGGGTTTTATAATGTATATTTTGATCATCACACTGAATATTACCAGAAACTCACAAAACAACAACAAAAATCGACAAAAAACAATAAAATACACAAAATTACACCAAAAACACACTAAATGAAAGAAAAGTACTGACCATTACCAGCATCACACAAAATGACAACAAAGACACAATAAATGAGAGAAAAAAACATAAGATCAAAACAAAATACACAATAATAACAAACACACTAAAACAACACCAAAAACACACAAAATAATGATTGAAATGATCTTGATGAGAACATGAAGTGAAAATACAAAAATGAGGTTCTTTAAACTGTGTGTTATCACTCATTCATTCCATCATTATACTCTATAGTTGTTTTCTTCACAGAACATTAAGCAAAATGTAGTACTTTAGTACTTGCATTCAAATGTAAAAAAAGTCCTTCTCAATGTGATGCTAAGTGAGAGCTTCTGTAATATAATGCATTTAAAAGTCTAAAGCTTTTTAATTTCAGCACTGCTGAGGCTAATGTTTCCTTTAAACTCACACTCAGATCCTTGATAACTAACTTTCAGCAAAGACATTTTTACTGTTCCATCAGCTCTTTGTGCATTCTGACACAATTCCTAAAAATCTTTTTAAATACCAGCCTGACGTGAACCTTTGCCCACTACGTTCTCCATCTCTGAAGAACCATAAAACCATTACAGGGAGGGTTATTTAACTTCTTAGTGTCTTTAAACTGTAAAGAAACCACCTGTCTGTTCATCCAGATTATTCAAAGTCAAACCACCTCTCTTCCAGATGTTCTCTGTTATCTGGATCAATGATCATTCACACTTTAAAAGCTTTGTAGAACTTTATATCTCATTCCTCATTATAAACCTTTCAGTATGTCACAATGTATGAAAACTGTGATGAAAACAAGATCTAATCCAGTTGAACCTCAGTGAGATAACTGAGGAACCAACCTGACATAGCTGAGTTAAATTAATTACAAACTGGAATATGAATCTTTGAAATTTGGCCAATAATGAGAGATAAAGCTTATTTAATTTTTAAAACTGATCCAGAATCAGTTTATTGATCCAGATCTCTACCAAAATGTAATGTAATCTTTCCTGGGCTAAAGTCTATCTTTGGTTACGTTAATTACTTTTGAGAATTCCAATGGTACATCAGTGACATCTAAGCCACTGTAGCATACTGTATCTTACAGATGTGTAAAAACAAGGGCTTGGACTTTAACAGATTAATTGTGATTATTTCATTACAGAAAAACAATGCAGTTAATCTGTTTTTTTTCTTTGCACTCCAAACAGTGCGAAACTTTTCTAATTTCATGAGTTACCAGTATTCCCATAATACTGATGCACAGACCACAACACAAGAAACAGGAGAACCAGAGAAGAAGTTAATGCTGTGCTTCATGGGTGTTGATGTAAGTTTAAATAAAAACACTGGATGGAATACTAATGCCCGGTTGTGTGAAAATTGTTAGAGAAAGAGTTTGTGGATCAGTGGAGCTCTGCTAGCCTCAGCTAGCACCTCAATGCAAAACATGTAGCAGCTAGCACCTCAAAGCTAAACATGTAGCAGCTAGCACCTCAATTCTAAACATGTAGCAACTAGCGCCTCAATGTTAAACATGCATAATTTAGCACCTCAAAGCTAAACATGTAGAAGCTTGCACCTCAAAGCTAAACATGTAGCAGCTAGCACCTCAAAGCTAAACATGTAGCAGCTTGCACCTCAAAGCTAAACATGTAGCAGCTAGCACCTCAATTCTAGACATGTAGCCACTAGCACCTCAATGTTAAACATGCATAATTTAGCACCTCAAAGCTAAACATGTAGCAGCTAGCACCTCAAAGCTAAACATGTAGCAGCTTGCACCTCAAAGCTAAACATGTAGAAGCTTGCACCTCAAAGCTAAACATGTAGCAGATAGCACCTCAAAGCAAAACATGTAGCAGCTTGCACCTCAAAGCTAAACATGTAGCAGCTAGCACCTCAATTCTAGACATGTAGCCACTAGCGCCTCAATGTTAAACATGCATAATTTAGCACCTCAAAGCTAAACATGTAGCAGCTAGCACCTCAAAGCTAAATATGTAGCAGCTAGCACCTCAAAGCTAAATATGTAGCGTGTACTTGGTGGTTGATATTTAGTTTTTTAAAGTATATCTTGAGGTTTATTGTAAAGTTGTTGTTTTTAGCAGCAGGGCCACTCCTCCATTAACCATTTAAATACTAAAGAATATGTTGTTAGCTACAGAATCATGTGTCCAGCTTTAATCACAGCCTCCTGCATCAATCTGAACGTGCTCAGTAGAGCTCCTCCCTGACATGTTACAGTTACATGTTGGACTGTGTGTCTACCATTAAAATACGAAGGGACTGTTTTCTTTAGTCGTGATTTAAGGCAGGGATTGTTCGGGACGATTGAAAAAGGCGAGACAAAGAAAAACAGGAACAGTGTGTAGCGCTACATGTGTCCCTCTAATTAAAGCTAGAGTACAGGAATAAACTCTGTGATCTACACCCATCACCACAGCAGGAAGTGATGACCAGCACTTTGCTCTCTGTAGTCCCTCCATCACACACAAACCACAGCTTCTCAGATAAAATTACACTTTACAATTTAGAGCTTGTGTTGGGAGCGAAAGGAGTCTTTATTTTGCCATGTTTTTTTTTTTTTTAATTTCACTGGACAAAAGAAAAACAGCCAAAGTTTAAAACAGAGCAATGAACCTGGGATTAAAGACGTGACCCCTCAGAGATACAGAATAGAGCAGAGGTACGCTACTTTTATCACAGCCACAACAATGTGTTTGTTTGTCACATGATCAACATTCATGTCAGCATTTAGAATAATGAGCGATCTGAGCATTAATACAGGAAAGAACAAAGTGTTTTTATCATAATTTTGTGTGTTTTTCTGTCATTCTGTGTATGTTTGTTTTGTCTTGCTCGTTGTGAGGCATCTTGTGCATTTCTGTAGTCCTTTTGTGTATTTTTCCTGTAAAAGATATGTTTTTTGGAGTCATATTGTGTAGTTGTGCTGTGATTTTGCATTTCTTGGAGTAATTTTTGTGTATTTCTGTTGTCGTTTTGCTTGTTTGTTAGTACTGTGTCATTTTCTGTGTGTTACTTGTCTTTTTGTTGTCATCTTGTGTAACTTTGCTTATTTTCTGAGAAATTTTGTGTATTACTGTTGTCGTTTTGTTTATTTTTGTCGTAGTTTTGTGTGTTTTTTGAGTATTTTCTGTGTTTTTCTCATCTTTTACTGTATTTGCCTGTAATGTTGTAATTCTATTTTTCTGTCATTTTGTACATTTACTTTGGAAGCCACATAAAATCAGACCAAGGGCCAAATGTGGCCCCTGGGCCGCCAGTTGCCTATGTCTGGATTAGAGGATAAAAGTCAGAAAGTTGAGCTATAGAAAAACAAACCCATTTAATATGAGGCCACAATGAAAGAAGAACCTGTTTAAAATGAAGTTTGTCATTCTCAGAGATAATAATAATAATAATGTAATAATAATAATTCAGGCACTTCCACGTCCACTCTGAGCAGACAGTGAAACCATGAAAGTAACTGATATTTACCAGCATTCATGGTGTTTTACTGCCATCTGCTGGTCACTTCTTTAGTGTCGTCTGTTATTCTAACAAAAACCAGGCAAATGAGTTCATTACTATCATTAGGAAACATTATTATCCTTATATTTAATACATTTAAGAAGAGCATCTGCTTCTGTATATTATCTCATTTAGCACCGACCTTTATTTTTAAATAAATGGCTGCCATGAGCAAAAAAAGTCAGATTTACAAAAAAAAAAACTAAAACTAAAGTAGGAAAACTTGAAGCTATCCAAAATATTTCAAAACAGTCATAAGCACATTATATATATAAAAAAACTACAAAAAAATAAAACAAGGTGACAGAACTATAACGTGCACAAACAAAAAAAAACAGTGTGCTACCAAAATGACTACAAAAACACACAAAATTACAGAAAAATACACAAAAGGACTCATGACATCAAATAAAACCACACAAATACACAAAATGACTAAAAAACTCACAAACTTACAGGCAAAAATACACAAAATGACTCCAGACATAAAATACAACAACAAAAATACACAAAATTACTTTAAAAACCCACAAAATTACAGAACAAATACCTAAGATGACTCAATATATAATATAAAACAACAAAAACACACATAATTACTGAAAACATACACAAAGTAACTCAAGACATAAAATACTACAACAAAAATACACAATGACTACAAAAACACACAAAATTACAGAAAAACTACATAAAATGACTCCAGACATAAAATAGGACAACATAAATACACCAAATATCTACATGTTGTGTATGTACTGTACGTTGTCTTATTTTAGCTGATATTGGTCATCGTTGTAAATGTGACCACTCTAGATAATATCTGTAACTATACATAAAGTAAGTGCTTCTTACCGCTGGGGTTGAATTGCATGCAGGATATTGGTTTTTCATGAGCTGGGAAGTGAACCACCAACCCTCCTCCCTCTGAGTCCTCGTTCACCAACACCTGAACACATTTACCCAATCATCATCTGTTTTATTCTCCAACATCAATCAAATATAGACTAATTATACGTCATCATTTCTAGTATTAAGTTACCGTATTAGGGCCACATTAAAATACATTTTAAAAAGACAGATTGAAGTCGTAATAATTAGAGAAGAAATTTGAATAACATCATAATCTTATGTGGTTAAAGTAAGAATATTTCAACATTAAAGTTGTAATTTTCTGCTATCGACGTCAGTTGTGTTCGCTTTATTCTCATAAAATTGTGACTTTAATCTAAAAATATTACGACTTTAATCTAATAAAATTACGACTTTATTCTAATAAATATATCACTTTATTCTGAAAATAAAACGACTGTTTTCAGATTTTATTCAATTTTAATGTTGCCCTAGAACCCTGTTGTAAAAAATAACCAATAAATCCTCAAAAATAACAATTATTGAATAAATTTTGGGGAAAATGATTAATAAGTGATCAAACAATAAGACACGTTTTTCTATTTGTATTAATACATTAATTTACATTTAATTAAAATATAAAGCTTTAAATCATTTAAAAGTGCAGCTAACTCATTTAAATCATTACATATCAGGGAACATCTTATCTATCATAGATGTGTTCTAAACCTAGTATTTACGATTTAAGAAGAACTGGAATAATATAAATGTTGAAAAGTAGGACCAAGCTTCCTTATAAATGTTAGCATGTATGATTGAATATACAGTAAATGTATGGTGAGCCAACCTGTCCCTCTCCAACAACATGCGTATCAATAATGGTGACGACTCCAGGGTTGTAGGGGCTGCGGCGGCTGCTGCTCTGAGGACTGCTGTCCTCATCGGTGCTGGTGGTGGGTATGGTTCCTGCCAGCTGGGTCACCACTTTACCCACCATCGTTAGGCCGGTTTTTAACGTCTGCACACACAAAGACACAATAAATAACACAACTGTACACAGGTAACAAACAATACACTTCACTACAACACGACGACAACAGTAACAGGCTGAGGAACAAGTCTGTGAGTGAGGGGCAATTCAGTTTCAGTTACATCCCCTCCACATGAAAAGACACATGACATAGGAGGACACAGGCAGGAGAACTGTGGGTCACCCCAAGGGCAGCGCCCCGTATTTAGATGAAAAGTGGGAGGACAACAGGAGGAGAGGTGAGGGGAAAAGGCAGGTTCTAAACTGAGTTCCCTATTCAGGAGGACAGTGTAAAACTAGGAAAAACCTCCTCAGTGTACATGCACCAAAAACAAAAACAAAACTCCAGAACATAGCACGTCGGCACGGGGGGGTCAGGGGGAAGGTGAAGGGGTAGGTGGGGGTTTAGGGTGGAGAAAGGAAAAGATTGACAGCCACTGAGGGTGGTGTGGAGGGAGGGTAGACGTAGGTGTTGAAATATAATGCCTTCGCTTCATCCTGATACAGTCAGATGACGTGTGACGACCTTGAGTAGATCTGGTTCAGAAACAAAGTTCCAGGTGGCAGTGGGGGAGGAGGAGGAGGGAGGGGCAGAGCGTCATGTCTACACAAACATTCTTGGTGTGTAGAGACAGCATTGACGACAGGGTTCCTACAGCTTCAGTCAAATTAATTTCCAGACTTTTTAAGACTCTTTAATTGCCATTTGAAATTCAATTGAAGACCAACGTCACAGTAAACACAATGGGTGGGTGGGTGGGTGGGGGGGGGGGGGTAAACACTACATTAATTACATAGGGTTAGGATACATTTTTTTCAGTGTCTCATGCAGACGTGCAACTGGTGGCCCCCACAGTAAACACAGAAAAATACACAAAATAACAGTAAAATACACAAATAAAACACACTAAAATAATCAAAATCACTCTAAAACACACAAAAAAAGAGACAGAAATCTATGAAACAACAACAAAAACACAAAAAAATAAAAACCATTTAGAAAAATCTTCATTGACAGGAAATACTGTATATGTTAAATTTACATTTCCACATATTGTTAAACCATGACGCAGCAACCACGTCATGGTTTTGTAGTTGGTTCCGCTGTCGTGATTGCACAATGTTACAGTAAATTATACATATTTTTTTTAAAACTAATGTTAGCATTTATTTTGAAATGTGAGACTAATTACAATCATACAGTTCACACGGAAAGTATTCACAGCGCTTCACTTTTCCCACATTTCATCATGTTACAGCCTTATTCCAAAAGGCATTAAATTCACTTTTGTCCTCAAATTTCTACACACAATACCCCATAATGACAACATGAAAAACATCTTTTTTAAATGTTTGCAAATTTATTAGAAATAAATAATGAAAATATAACATGTACATAAGTATTCACAGCCTTTGCTCAGTACTTTGTTATGGCACCTTTGGCAGCAATTACGGCCTCAAGTCTTTTGGAATATGAAGCCACAAGCTTG
This sequence comes from Gouania willdenowi, assembly GCF_900634775.1. Classification (NCBI taxonomy): domain Eukaryota; kingdom Metazoa; phylum Chordata; class Actinopteri; order Blenniiformes; family Gobiesocidae; genus Gouania; species Gouania willdenowi. The sequence continues at coordinate 41,837,329 of NC_041056.1, read as the reverse complement.
GCACATCTATCTGTTGACATACATAGATGGCTGTACATCTATCGGTGCACAGCCATTTTCAGATCCCTCCAGAGATGTTCAATGGGATTCACGTCTGGGCTCTGGGCCACTCTAGGACATTCACAGAGTTGTCCTGAAGCCACTCCTTTGATATCTTGGCTGTGTGCTTAGGGTCGTTGTCCTGTTTAAAGATAAACCGTCGCCTCAGTCTGAAGTCAAGAACGTTCTGGACCAGGTTTTCTTCTAGGATGTTTCTATACATTACTGCATTCATTTTTCCCTCAATCTTGACTAGTCTACCAGTTCCTGCTGCTGAAAAACATCCCCACAGCATGATGATGCCACCACCATGCTTCACTGTAGGGATGGTATTGTCCAGGTGATGAGCGGTGCCTGGTGTCCTCCAAACATAACGCTTGGCATTCACGCCAAAGAGTTCAATCTTTGTCTCATCAGACCAGAGAATTTTGTTTCTCATGATCTGAGAGTCTTTCAGGTGCCTTTAGGCAAACTCCAGGCAGGCTGTCATGTGCCTTTTACTAAGGAGTGGCTTCCGTCTGGCCACTCTATCATACAGGCCTGATTGGTGGAGTGCTGCAGTGATGGTCATCCTGCTGGAAGGTTCTCATCGTGTTGTTAGTCACCTCCCTCACTAAATCCCTTCTTCCCCGATCACTCAGTTTAGAGGGACGTCCAGCTCCAGGAAGAGTTCCAAACTTCTTCCATTTATGTATGATGGAGGTCACTGTGATCATTGGGACCTTTGAAGCAGCAGAAATGTTTCTGTACCCTTCCCCAGACCTGTGCCTTGAGACAATCCTGTCTCAGAGGTCTACAGACAATTCCTTCGACTTCATGCTTGTTTTGTGGTCTGACATACTGTACACTGTTAACTGTGGGACCTTCTAGAAACAGGTGTGTGCCGTTCCAAATCATGTCCAATCAACTGAATTTACCACAGGTGGACTCCAATTAGGCTGTAGAAACATCTCAAGGATGATCAGTAGAAACAGAATGCACCTCAGCTCAATTTTGAGCTTGATCTCAAAGGCTGTGAATACTTATGTACAAGTGATTTCTTTGTTTTTTATTTTAATAAATTTGCCAAAAATCTCAAACAAACATTTTTAAGTTGTCATTATGGGGTATTATGTGTAGAATTTTGAGGAAAAAAGTGAATTTAATCCCTTTTGGAATAAGGCTGTAACATGATGAAATGTGGGAAAAGCGAAGCGCTGTGAATACTTTCCTTATGCACTGTAAAATCATACTTATTATGTGTTAAAATTTAAGACTTTTGAAACATTGATTTAAGACATTTTAATGACTTATTGTAAAATGAATTAATTGAATGCCTTTTAAGACTTTTTAAGGATAAGCGGGAACCCTGGTTCTACACATTTTTATCAAAGTGTGATTTTTGTCTTCTGTGAAAAATGGAAAAAACAACTTTACGCTATGAAATGGAAAAGCAATATGACCATTTTCTTCATTTGTCCCTCTTTATTTAAAACATGACACTGAAACTGCATCATATGATCACATCACACAATTTACAAAATATTACGGTTCACGTAGTGATCATGTTCTCCTGTGACTGTAAATAAATACAGAGTTTCCTCTGAAGTGTGTGACCTGTTTACACAAGAACGCTTTCTAATGAAAACGCTAAACTTTTGTTGCGTTTTTTTGTCCGTTTACGCGGCAACTGCGTTTTGGTGCTTGACAACTGTTGGTGTGTTTCACTCTTTGGAATTTAACTGAACTTCTCCAATACAGTGTTGATTTATTTCAGCATCACTTGGATCAGTGGAGACATATTTCATTCTGACCAATCACAGAGCTGCACTCCTACTTAGAGCTGCAGATATTTGGCTTCATTTATCTATATTTAACACAGACTGGTTTGACTGGGTTTAGACGCTGCACAGTGAATGAATGGTTCGACAGATGCCTTCAAGAAACTAGGAAAATTTTTTGAACAATTTGAACCCATTTTTTTTGCTTATTTTTACCCTTTTTCTGCGACTCCACCAAACCTTCCATTATTTAATCTATTTTCATCACTTTTTCTTGCTATAATTTTTCTCCATGTAATGCATTTTTGCTACATTATTCCCATACACTTCTACATGACATTTAATTGCATTTATTGCACATTTCTTTTCCACTTTCAATACATTTTCAGCACTTATAAACCCTTTCCACCTCTTTTCCAATAATGTCACATATGTTGACTTTTCACCATATTTCATGATTAATTTTGCCAATTCAACCACATTCACAATTTGTCATGCCCATTGTTTGCCAGTTTAAACTAATTGAGTTTATGCCCACTTTTAATTTGAAATTTTATCAATTTCTGTGGTTTTTAAAATCCACTTTAATTACATGTTCAGCACTTATAAACCCTCTCCACTACTTAATGTCACATATGTTGATCCATTATTGTCACTTTAAATCTCTTTTCACCATATTTTATATTTATATGTGCCAGTTTAAACTAACTCTTCCAACTTTTTACATTTTAAATGACCCACACCCCTCCTCCCCCATTTCTACCACTTTAAAGTCAAAATTGACAGTTTAAACCCCTTTTTACTGACTTCTCTGTTTTTATCCACTCTATACTTTTATCCACTTTTAAAAAATTTCTGTGGTTTTTAAAATTCCATTTCACCACCTTTTCCATCATTTTTGGTCACTTTGAACCTGTGTTATCTGTAATTAAAACCAGGATTTCCATCTTTAAGATGACTATAATAATAAAAAACGTTCCTGGATAACAGTGGATATTATTCAGATGAATAAATAAATGTGGTTATCACAGATTCATAGAACAATGGACCATCATTTTACTGACTTTATGGATGGACCCCAAAAATCTCTCCCCTTTATTCCCACTTATAGATGGTACAGTGTGTAGGTCCCCGGTCTCTGGAACCTCCATTTTGGGGGTCGTGTGCTGAAAAAGTTGAGAACCACTGACTTACAGTAAAATAAATGCCATAAATCACATTCTGTCAACTGAAAAGCTAACATGCTAGCTTTTTAAAGTAAAGTAAAGTAAGGACAGAGGCCAACGAGTGAAGATTTTAATGGGAAACACTTTGCGTGGATGTGTCCACATGTGCTAAATCATCAGTTGGGGCGTTTGCGTCAAACATATCTGTTGCATGGTTGAGAAAAATGGATAATGCTGCTTAAGTGGCGTCTATCTTCACCTACTTGACTGTCTTAGCCTAATGGAGTGCAGTGCATGACTGTGTGTGTGTGTGTGAGTATTTAAGGAGCCCCAGAGAGCCGAGTCCAGCATTCAGACTGTGCGTCCCTGTCAATACAGCGTGGCGCCTTGCATTTGTCTGCGGATTAGCTACTGTATCACTTTGGCTCTTTATCTCCAGCACCCTGCTCACAAAGTGTTGATTGCACAAGCTGTGTGTGTGTGTGTGTGTGTGTGTGTGTGTGTGTGTGTGTGTGTGTGTGTGTGTGTGTGTGTGTGTGTGTGTGTGTGTGTGTGTGTGTGTGTGTGTGTGTGTGTGTGTGTGTACATGCATGTATGTGTGTGTAATGCAGTAAGAGCCATCAATTATTAAGGGAGGTGTTTTGCTCCTAATTGGTCAACACTAATGTGTTTTCTAATCACTTCCATTCTGGAGTTCTTAGTGCTTGTCTAACAGTGGACTATTGATTTTCTACGTTCACAGAGCGTTCTGAATATAGATCTACTGACTGCTGTTATAGACACTCATACACAGTCTAGTGCCGCCATCGTCCTGTAAAGCAGCAGCACTTTCACACAGCACAGCTTTTATTTGTTTAATAAAATACTACTTTGTGATTTTAAGTCAAAGGTTATAAATTACAATTTAAAATTACCGTCTGCGATTAAATATTATATTGGCCTGGGACTGATTTAATTCAGTGACCAGATTAGTGACTTTCTTCAGTTTGTTCACTTTATGTTTTTGTAAATTAATAAAAGCAACAATTTTTTCATAATTTACATAAAGGGGTGGACCTACTAAAGGTTAACGGTTGTAAAAACATGAGCAAACGACACTACGTGCGCTGATAAAGGGTGCAAACATTTAGTGTGTTTGCCTCTGATGAATAATATGTAATGTGGGCAAATCAGCTGTGGAGAAGAAAATATTGGGAGAAGAAAATGTAAATAAATGAATGCAGTACTTGCAGTCACATTTATTAAACCTGGAGCTGTGTGATAATGGACAGAAATAACTTAAATGTGACCGAAAATGGTGGAAAAGGTGGTGAAATGGAATTTCAAAAACCACAGAAATTGGTTAAAAGTTGCAAATTAGGGTGGGCAAAAACAGAGAGAAAAAGTGTTAAAAAGGGTTTAAAGTGTCAATATTGGAACAATTACTTTAAACTGGCAAATAATGGGCATGACAAATCATGAATTTGGTTAAATTGGCAAAAATAAGAATGAAAATTTGGTGAAAAGAAGTTAAAAGTGACAATAATGGGTCTTCTGCTCCTCGACAAAGGCGGTCACATTTTCTCTGCTCCCTCTCTCCCACCTTTATCTGTCCTTGCATGTGCTGCTACTTGTTTTGTCTGGTCTTGTGAATCTAATAGGAGCCTTTCTCTACATCTCTATCCAAAACCAAAATTATGGAATTAATCAGTTGGTCTCTCAATGCAATGTTTTCGCCAACAAGAATGGGCAGTGGTGAGCCCGCCTGTCCGAACGGTACGTTTGCGGCAGGATACGCGCTCAACTCTTGGAACAAGTGGCAAGTTGTGTATCTGTCAATTCTTTCCATAGAGGACGTGGAAAACATCTACATGATTGGAATTATGTAGATAATTCCATGCTGCTGATTGGAGCTGGCAGCTTTCTGACCTAACACAGAGTCCATATTACGTTGGCAGCTGTTATAGGAAGGCTGCCAGTCATTTCTGATGAATAGAGCAGGGCTCTCAACACTCAGACTCATGTGATGAATGATCTCAAAATTAAGCAGGAGGCTACTTTGGAATGTTTGTGCTGAATCCAACTTGGAGAAGTTGAATGCTCGGCTGCAAGTTAAGACCACCTTATTGGATTACTGCTGGAGACAAGGACTATAGGCTATCGAAATTGAGCTAGCCTGAATCGAAAACAAATCACTTATCATTATTGGCTCCCAAAGCCAGGCGTCAAAGCTGTCTCATCTATCCAGCAGGATGTTGTCCTCTTCTTCCTCCCCCACCGCCACCTGGACCTTTGTTTCTGAACCAGATCTACCTAAGGTCGTCACACGTCATCAGAGTGTATCAGAATGAAGCGAAGGGATTATATTTCAACGCCTTTGTAGGCCCTCCGTCCACCCTCCCTCCCCCCAAGCTATAGGAGAGGCGAGTGAAGCACCCACAAGAGGCTGCATGCGCGCGCCCCCCAGCGGCAAACAATCATTTCCTTTTATCCAACCCTCAACCCCCACCCCCATAAAGGAGCACAGAGGGGGGACCTGCCTGTTTCTCCTCTTCTTACCTCATGTTTTCCACTGTTATCCAAGTAACGGGCGCTACATTAGCGGCGACCCACAATCCTCTCCACTCCTGTCCTCCCATGTCATATGTGATTGTCTTTTCATGTTTCTTAGATGTAACTGAAATGCAAATTTCCCCTTGAGGGGCGAATAAAGAATATCTCTCTCAACATATGTGACATTAGGTGGAAAAGTGGTGGAAAGGGTTTATAATCGTGAAAATGTGCAGAAAAGGAGATCTGATAAAGAACTGGCAGATATGAGAGTAATGTAGCAAAAAGTGTTAAAAGAAGCAAAAATATGGCAAGAAAAAATTATGGGAATAAGTTAATTTATGGCAAGTTTGGTGGAGTTGCAAAAAAAGGGTAAAAAAGGGCAATAAATGGGCTCAAATTGTTAAAAAAGAATTTTTAGTTTCTTGAAGGCATCTGGAGACCACCTGCCAGTGTTCCTGTCACTTCTCCATCATATTTCAATACCTTTTCTGCACATTTCTGCTTCTATGTGCTGAAGAGTGTTTTTTTCCTAATCCAAAATTGTGCCCCCATACTAAAGGGGTATAGTTTGGGACCTGCCTTTTTTCCCTCTCTTCTTACCTCCTGTTTTCCACTTCTCAGTTAAGAAATACGGAGTTCTCCCGTCCCTGTCCTTCCATGTTATATGTGATTGTCTTTTCATGTTTTTTGGACGGGATGAAACTGAAACATAATTCCATTGCTCTGTAACTTGTGCAATGACAAATAAAGATTGATTTGAATTGATGTCACATATGTTGACCCATTATTGTCACTTTAACCTCTTTTCACCAGATTTCATAGTTGTTTTTGCCAATTAAAAAAAAAAAAACTCATTCAAGATTTGTCATGCCCATATTGGCCAGTTTAAGTTAATTCTTCCAATATTGACATTGAACGCTTTTTACCACTTTTTCTGTCTGTTTTTGCCCACTACAACTTGTATCTTTTACCCAATTTTTGTGGTTTTTAAAATCACATTTCACCACCTTTTCCACCATTTTTGGTCACTTTGAACCTATTTTATTAGTGATTTCCATCTTTAAGATGACTATAATAATAATAATAATAATAATAATAATAATAATAATAATAAAAATAATAATAATAATAATAATAATAATAATAATAATAATAATAATAATAATAATAATAAACGTTCCTGGATAACAGTGGATATTATTCAGATGAATAAATAAATGTGGTTATCACAGATTCATAGAACAATGGACCATCATTTTACTGACTTTATGGATGGACCCCAAAAATGTCTCCCCTTTATTCCCCCTTATAGATGGTACAGTGTGTAGGTCCCCGGTCTCTGGAACCTTTATTTTGGGGGTCGTGTGCTGAAAAAGTTGAGAACCACTGACAAGTAGAAACTTCTTTTTATTTTGATCAAACAAAATGAAACATTTTAATTTGAAATAATAATAAAAGGTAAAAAAAAATGACTTACTTTAGCAGCACTGATCACCGTTGCTGTATATGATTGTGCGTTTTCCCCACAGGCTCCTCCCCAAGACTGGTGACATCTGATCAACTAGAAGAAAAGAAAACAAATATAGCTACAGTCAGGGGGCAATTGATAATAACATTATAATTATAATTATAATAATTAGTTGTAATCATAATTGAATTGTAATTGAGTCCAGATAATTGACTTTGTAATTGGAATTGGAATGGAAATTCTATAAAAACTGTCAATTGTCAGTTGCACATTTGTTGTTTTTATTTCTGCTACTGTTGTTATTTTTCTACATTTTTGCATTATTATCCAATGTTAGTATTTATTTTTGTTCTCACATTGTGTTGCTGCAAATGTGAATTTCCCATCTGGGGATTAATAAATGTGTATTCTATTTTATTCTATTCTAATTACAATTTATCTAAACGCAAACTGGGGAACCATGTTACAGTTCTATGTCTTACACATGTACGTAGTTAACAATTATTAAAATATTTTCATTACTTCCCACTACCTGTTTCCACTAACATTTAAAAAAAATTATTTAATCTATATATATTAATCTAAATATTTAAATCTAGGGCTATACTGACAAAAAAAGGCTCAGACGCCCACACTAAAAATATTAATCCCAATATATTTATTGATTATGAATCCTAACAAGGTAACCAAGAGATGAAAAACTAATGATAAATAATATGTATTAGCGTATTTTACAGCTGATTTAAGACATGAGTCAAACTGACCTGTTAGCATTAGAGAGGCTAACAGAAAGCTAACACAAGAGGAAGGTTACCTTTAATAAGGGTTATTTATTAAATATGGATAAATTGCAATTGAACTTTAGTAATTGAGAACGTAATTTTAGTTGATTTACAGGGGAAAAATAATAATTGTGCTAGTCATCGTCATAATTGAATTGTTATTGAACATGAATAATTGAAAATGTGTGTGAGTAACTGACACATTCACACCAACCCTAGTGCACGTGTAGCGTGCACTGTAAGCAGCTCCTCAAGGGGAATAAATGCCCAACGTGTTATTCAACAAGTGTGAATTATCATCCAGATTCACTTTCTCTGTTTACCTCGCACGCACGCACAAACGCACACGCACACGCACACACACACACACACACACACACACACACACACACACACACACACACACACACACACTACTGTAGTGTCAGTGAGAGATTAACGGGAGGATTAGCATCAACAAATGTAGGACACGCACATTCATAAGCTTTTGCTTCCGCCTGGATCTCCTCAGCTATTTCACGTGTAATTAAAAATAATAAAATTAGATACAGTGTGTGTGTGTGTGTGTGTGTGTGTGTGTGTGTGTGTGTGTGTGTGTGTGTGTGTGTGTTACCCGGTTCTCTGCGTAAGCCAGCCAGCGACTCCCCAGCGCTATGGGGTTGAAGTTGGGGCCAGGGCAGGGATAGCAGCCTGAAAACACACAAAGATGGTTCATTTTGGAGAAATAACGATGCAAAAACAATATTAGGATGTCCACCTACACTACAGTTTGAAATTAGAGAGTCAGATTTATGACTTTTTTAGGCTACAGGACTCTAAACGCCCTCACTTTGTTCTTCTTGTTGTGTACACTAGTTAAAACTGCTACTCCTCTGTTATTCGTCAACGGATCGGGATAAAATTTGGTAGCTATAATCTATGGATGTGTACGCATCAACACTCAGAGCCCGATTTTTGAATTAAGGCCCCCCCCAAAAAAAGAAAGCCAATTTCTCATATATTTGCGAGTCAAATATTAGAACAGTTGGTGGTACCAAATCATTGGCACATACCAATATATAAATGGGGCCCATTACTCCGTATGTGCCACGGGGGCGCCAGGGGGTCCCCGGGGGCCCCATTTTTTTACTTATTGGAACCGAGTCATTTGACCGAATTCTCGCGGAGATGTTCCGCGGGCCCAGCCGTAGTTCATTCAAACTTGTTTAAAGGCACACCGTGGAATTTGTGACCTAAAGAGTTGACACATATGAGTAATCTTAAATGATTCCTCAGGCCAATATACAGCGTGTGACAGTATCAATGCACTGGGCGGGGCTTCCCTCTTGAAATACCGACCATGTAAGTTTGGAGAGACGGACCGTCTTTGGCCAGGTCATGTGACCTAGAGAATGCCTAGAGAACGTTTCTCTTTACGACAGTCACGTGACCACAGACTCGGGTATACTCATTGGGCTAAAAGGCTTTTGCTACTATTTTTCCGCCTGTTTGACTCTTGGTCATGGCCGAAGCGAGCAAAAACTTTAAAACTGCTTCTGAGGAGACTAAAAAGACGCCACAGAGACCCGGCCCCCTCTGCCAACCCGCCTTCTGCCTGGCGCCAGACACCGCCCCACGCATGCCGGGTCGCCCGCTTCCCATCCGCGGCAACCCCCGACAACAGGGGCCGATGAAGGCGGCGAGGCCCGGAAGTAGGCTGCTCCTCCAGCAACGACGCGAGCCCAGCCCCGCTTCGCACCCCAGCTCGACCGACCCAGCCCTTAGAGCCAATCCTTATCCTGACGTTACAGGTGAACTACTGTCTGCATACACAATCTAAAGACAAGGAAGGCTGGCCCCACTGACTGTTTGGGGGTTTTTGCAACAGTGCTGCAGCGCTTGTGGCCACTAGGGGCGCTTGACGTGATTGTTACATGTCTAGTGCCCCTAGTGGCCAAAAGTTACACTGTGTGCCTTTAAAAAAGAAGAAGAAATGAATAAAATGTGAGTCTTCTCTGCAAAATATATCTTGTAAATAAAGCGAAAATGAGTCTAATCAAGCTAACAGAATCTATAGATTCTCAAAATCCAAACAAACACTGACACTAATTCTAAATCGATCCTGATTGGACAGTCTTAACAGATTAAAAAGACGTGTCAATATTTGTCTATGAGGTTCTGAAATCATCCCTTACATTTTTTATTCAATTTAAAAATATAGCTGTATCAAATATTTCTCAAAAACTATCCCCCCTCACACCATTATTTATCCTCACACTTAATCAGTTTCATTTTGCTGAAGTTTTAATAAGCCTTTTCATACTCTGGAACTGGGGGGGTCATAGGTCAAGAGGGATATAAAGTAAACAAGCTCGTTCATCACGTTGATATTTCCATCCTAACAGTGTTTGTAATGTTATTCCACAGATCGTTAGTGTTTTAATAGTGTTTATATTATTAATATTACACATATTCAGGCTCGAGGAGGGACCAGGGTTTTCTGCTGATTTCACTTTCGGCCAATGCGATGGGAGCAGCTGAGCAGCAGTATGGAAACAAGGGCAGTCCTCTTGCTTCCACACAGATGACCCTTCCTGGATGAAAACACCGACTACCTGAGTCTCCAGCGGGTGGAGTTCGGACTCTAGCCAGGAATGATGCACGTATCTGAGCACTTTATAAAACCGATGATAGAAAGGTATCAAAGTGACAGACCTACTGTTTCCACACTCCTTCTCCCAAGCTTTTGACTTATGATTGTTGTGTATTTTTTTCTGTATTTACCTTTATTATTGTTTCTTTTTTGATTTGTGTAATTGTTTGAACAACTGTAAAGTTTCTTTGAGTTTTCGAAAAGTGCTAATAAATAAAATTTATTATTATTATTATTGATGGGACAAACGTTATTTCCGAGTGTGAAAAGCACAGTATGAGTTCTCACTTTGAAAAGGTAATTTTACCAGGCACACCATTCACTAACCAGGTCCATGATTATTTTCATCAAGATATTATTTTAATTACATTTACCAATTTGTTTTTTCCTTATCTGCACATGCTGTCAAAGGTCAACACTACAAAAAGTGCAATTATGAGACAGCAATGCATGTTTTGTTATTGCAATGAAATAAATTGATTTATTTTATTGCTTAATTGTGACCATCACCAGCCCTCCCTAAGGAAGGGTAAGAAACACTTTATTATAGGGAGGATATAAAAAGGGAGAGCAGTGTTACACCTAGGTGGAGGGGGAGGGGAGCAGGGAGGAGAGACTCAAGGTAGGATATACAGTAGAAAGGGTGGGGAAGAATAGATTATTTTACAATGAGAGTGAGATGTGATGTTTTAGTTGTGTATATTGTGCTTATTATGTTGTGTAGTCAAGCCAGTATAGTGACAAGTGTGAAGCTTAGGTATAATGGTGGTGGCTGTGGACAGAGAGAAGGAGTGAGTGGTAGTACCTAAAGCAGGTATTTGGGATCAACGTGTCTAAAGTTAAGCCCAGTATGAGTTTTATCCCACATCTCAAGGCGTGCCGGTGCATCATAGACCAATGTATGTGCAAAAAACGCTACTGCAAACCCAGGAACTGCCCCGGGCCCGCAGATGCAGCCAGGACACCCCCCCCATGGCCAAGCAGCCTAAGATCCCAGGGTGAGAAGCAGCCACCGCCCCCTACACACACATCCGAGAAAGCCCCAATTTACAAATTTGAAGGAAGTGCACAAGATGGACACTAAACAGGTCGATAAGTGAAACAGCATTGATCAGCTGATTGATCACTGTTTAAAAATGTTTAGCTCGTGTGCAGCATTAGCTTTAGCAGCTAACTCAGCTTTTATGCCTTGGAAACTGATACCACGTTTCCACAAAAAAGTCTTTGAAGGAATCACTGCTCTAGCGGTAAAATAATAATAATAATAATAATAATAATAATAATAATAATAATAATAATAATAATAATAATAATAATAATAATAATAATAATCTCTGTCAGACTCGTAAACAGCCAAGGCCAGTTTCTCCCTCTTGACCTTTGAACTCACGCGAGAACTGAACGAGAGCGAGATTTCGTGAAAAGGTTTATTCTGAAAATGATTTCAACATCTTTGTATGACTTACTTGTAACAAAGAACTTCTTTGTGAAGGTGCAACTGTCAAAAGCAGCGATCTTTTCCTGGAGACACACGACTAAAATACTGGAACAGGAGAATGGAACGTTTAAAATAATAAAAGATAAAGACAGACTGATGTTTTTAAGGCGTGTGTTAACGTACTGTTTGTTGCAATGGAGATCGTAGATGGGAGTCTTGAACTGAATGGATTTCACCATCTCACCTGTCCTCAGAGAGTAGAGGTCAGCACAGAAATAAGCAGGACTGGACCTGGAAACCAACAAATGTGCACGTCACGCATAAAGCTACATGTACGGTTTCCTCATTTTAACATGCTCTGTATCATCTTCTCCAGGGTTGGGCTCAATTACGTCTTCAATTACCCATGTTTAATTACAACACAATTAAGATTACATTGACCAGCATTTTTTCCAATTACAATTATTATTACAATTATTATTTTGCCGCTGATAGTCAAATATAATGACATTCTCATTAAGAATTAAATTACAATTAATCACAATTACCGAGTGTTTAATAAATAATCCCTTAAAAGTAAGCCTTTCTCTTGTGTTAGCTTTCTGTTAGCATCTCTAATGCTAACGGGTCAGTTTGACCCATGTCTATAATCAGCTGTAAAATACACTAACAAATATTATTTATCTTCTAATAAGTTTCTCATCTCTTGGTTACTTTGTTAGGATTCCTAATCAATGAATATATTGGTATTAATATTCAGTATATCCTTCAAATTTATTTATTTAAATGGTGAAATGATTCTGAAGAAAACTAACAGGTAAACTTGATCCAAAACATATTTTAATAATTAATAACTATCTAAGTTTAGGTCAGAAAACTGAAACGTGGTTCCATAGGTTTGCGTTTAAAAAAACTACAATTGACAGTTTGTCAATTATCTGAGCTCAATTACGATTACAACAGCAAGAGATTTCTTCCAATCACAATTACAATTATTACATAATAATTGTATTAATTATCAATTACACAATTAGAATTATATTTGACTCCAACACTGGTCTTCTCATTACTTTAGGCTAATGTTGGTATTATAAACTCATTAATTTAACACATAAACACACACACCCTCACACTCACACACACACACATACACACACACACACACACACACACACACGCACACACACGCACACACAATAAATAAATAAATAAATAAATAAATAAATAAATGATGAAATTGTGTTCAGAACAACCTAAGAATGTTTGACCAGAGAGACGAGCTTTGATGTAAATTTTCTGTGTTCAAAACAGGGGACGGGACTTAGATAAGCAAACTGCTTCTCTCGTCTCCTTTTTCGGCATGGACAAAAAGAAAAAAAAAAAAAAGTGAATGTAACCATGTCGGAAATAAACTGAATAAATAAATAAAATAAAATATATAATTATGATGATAAAAGAGCAGAAAATATCCAAGGAATAAACAAATCATTAGTTTATCATTTACAGCATGTTTGTTTATTAATGTGCATTGTTCCTTTTAAATACTCAATAAATGTAAATAAAAGACCCAAAAATGTATAGAAAAATATAAAAAAACCATGACAAAAGGAAGCAGATAAATTCTGATTGACTGACTGGATATTAGGGGTGTACGTTACCATGATTCTGACGATACGATACAATTCACAATACAATTTATCCCAGTACTAAACAATACGATATATATCGGAATATCAATAATTACATATTTCAACTTTACAAGTAGGAAAAAAATAATAATAATTAAACTTGTGAGAACAAGTGAATGGTAACTAACTGTAATTCAAGAGCAAATATAAAAAAACAAGTGGAATATTTATCAAACTGTTGAATAAAATTTTTCAAAAAAGTTAACTTTTGCTTCAGTTCTTAAATTATTTAAAAACGCAACCACATATATCTATAAAAGTGCAGAGTATGTTTTATCAAAATAAAAGTCATTGAGGAGTGACTAGTTTAATAAGGTCTGATGGTGCGTTCACTGACACCTAGTGACCACAGGGTGATTACGTGCTATGCTAATGTTAGCCACATTAAGTAGTTTTTTTCTTTATAAAACATGATTAAAAAAATCAATTTGAACATTTTTTGGATAGATACAATAATTGCGCAGTGAAATATCTCGATATATTGCCAAATGGATCTTTTCTTACACCGTTACTGAGTGTTCATGAATTTTTATTTGGTCTGGAAAATTCCATGACAGTAATTTAACATGACGCTTGTTTTCCAAAATTAAATTAAATTACATCCTAATAGTAAAGTATTGGCAGCGTTGCATTATTAGTATTTTCACAAAACAATAAAAGGGAATTTGATTTTTATTCCAAAAATTATAAATGTAAAGTTTTTTCTACTTGGTGAGCAATTTAATTTTCTTATCCCAAAAGTATTATTGTCAGCTAAATGTGTAATATTTAATAAAGCAGAGGTGACACATTGGTCAGGGTTTGTATTTTATTTTAGGAGCTAAATCAGAAGCACTTAGCAGAGCAGAGGCTAAAAGCCGCTGGTAGACACAATCAAATTGAAACCTTTTAAATGCTTTACTGAAAAACTGAAGAAGAAAAAACCCTCATGACTGCTCTATGATGTCAAAAAAATCATCAAAAGGTTCAATTGCTTTCCAACAAAAGCATTTTAACAAATGACTGGCTTCTAATGGAGACCATACAGGCTCAGATGTAATCAGATTACCCCGTAACTAGGGATGTTGGCACAGGTTGAAAGCAAAGCTAAATCACAATTACCGTTAGAGATTACGGCGGGAAGTGGGACTTTCCAACATGTTGAGGTGACACTGAGCACCCTGGAACATATCGGTAACAGGACTATTAAGATCAATTCATCAATTACTATTACTCAAACAGAGACGCTGGTCTGAGGCAAGACAAACTGGACCATGTGACATGGTGGAGAAACGCAGAAAAAACACTAAATGCACATCCATTGCATTACGTGTAGAATGATATGGGAGAAAAAAATATATATATACAGTAACTTTATTGTTTACACATACAAACATTAAACAAAAACACAAAATGACAATAAAATTTCACAAAATAATATAAAATACAAAAAACAAGTGAAAAACACAAAATTACAGTATTATCAAATGAAATGATAGAATACACAAAATGAGACAAAAAAAACAAACAAAATGACAATAAAATTACACAAAATAAGAAAAAAAAAATACTAAATGGCAATAAAAACACACGATTGAATCCACAAAATGACGCCAAAAACACGAACATGATAGAATACACAAAATGAAACAACAAACAGAAAAGAGCCATAACAGACAGAACGACAACATAAATAAACAGAAATGAGAATAATAAAGCTAAGATTGATCATTGTTCTAAATCTGACATGAATATTAGACCGTGACAGTTTAAAAAGCCATGATAATGTTTTTACCATAGCTTTTAAAACAGGGGTACGGGGTTAGATTTGATGCTCTAAAGTGGTGGATTTGGCCCCCAGGCCTTGAGTTTGACACAAGTTTTAAAGTGTGAATGATCCTGGAACCATGATCAGGATCAATGATCCAAATAACTAACGATATCTGGAAAAGAGCAGATTTGGAGCTTGGAGGAGGTTTGTGTTCTCTGTGTGTTTTTATTATCATCATTATTATTATATGTTATTTTATCTTCCATTCCAAACACTGAGTTGTGCAAAAGGCAAAAGAGTAATTTGATGAAATTGTCGTGTAACAGATGGAGCAAGATTATCAAAACCTCAACAAATGTCCCAAAACACCGGCCAATCACATCCTGCCGTACAAGGACCATTAAACTCATCTTTTTATCTCCACTATGACTTTTTAACCCACAAACAGTGAAAGTGTCCAATCTGACACTACATATGCAAATGAATTGTTTATATAATAGCCTAAAGTTAATAACGGCTAAATCCAGGATCTAAATCCAATCAATATGTCAATAAAGGAAGATCACCTGGTTTTTCACGTGTATGGAGGTTTGTGTCTTTATTATTCAGTCAAACAAAAAATAAATTAGCAAACAAATATAACATTAGTATTTTTTTCTTTTTTTTTAAACGCTGGTTATGTTTACAAATCAAAAATGTGTTCTTATTAGGGTTGGGCATCGTTTGGATTTTAACGATTCCGATTCTTAATTTTGATTCCTGTTCTAAACGGTTCTCGATTCCGATTCTTTGAGTTGCGCAGGTAAACAGGTCAGATTTCACAGGAGATTTTTTTTCATTTGAAAAGCCTTTACACAGGTCATTTTTATTAATTCACGTAGTTTTAATCTGGTTGCTGTAATGTAACTAGGGTATTCAATTACAAAGGTCTCCAACTGTAACTGTAAAAGTGAAACTTGCTGAAATAACAACAAACAAGTGGTCATCAGTGTAAAAAACAAAGAGCTACAGGTAGATGTGAAACTAAATAAAACAAACTCAAACCCTGGAACAGTCATGTGACAAATCAATCAATAGTTCTAGTTGAGAAGGATTAAGTTAATTTTGGGTTCAGCCCTTGCGCGACTTACGGCGATGATGCGCACTATGTAATAAGAGCCTTAAAAAACATGGATATAATAAAAAGAGTGGATGGACAGAGGCATAAACATGCAGACTTTCACATGGACTTATTAAACACACACGGACCTCGGTAAACAGAACAGGCTACACCTGACGACTGGCACTAGGACCCAGAGGCGGAGTAAATGCGTCCCCTGTATTGCATTCACAGGCTGTAATATCATCAGTTTATTATTTTACCAGTTGTTAGAGCTACTGTCTTTACCAGGGAGATAATATTTATTACTGGTGATTGTTTTCCAGACTTTTACTGGGATTTTTACCGGTGATTGGTTCATATCTCCTTTCCGCTCCGTGGTCCACACACACACACACACACACACACACACACACACACACACACACACACACACACACACACACACACACACACACACACACTGCAGTCGCGTTCTTCTTCTGCAAACCCTGCGGAAACAAACAGAGCAAGCCGCGGAAACAAACTAGTGCGGGCATTTAGGAATCGAAAAACAGAATCGAAATGCAAACTTCTTCGTAACGATTCTGGAACCGTTGGTGCCCAACCCTAGTTCTCATGAAACTATATATTTTGTTTACGTTGTTTGGCATTTTCTAAGTTTTTGTTTGCGTTTGTTGAAGTTTTGATTGAGGTTGAACTTCAATTTGTGGGCGGGGCATCCTCCGGAAGATGTTAGAAGTGTTTTTATTGGTCAGTTTCGAACAATGATCGGTTCCCGATTACAATTGGTACATGCGCCGCGACCCTTCAACGTTGTAAACATAACCAGCATTTTAAAAAAAAATTTAAATAATAGTAATGTTAGTTTTGTTTGCAATTTTTTTTGTTTGTTTGCAAATCCATTTTTGTTAGATTGGATAATAAAGACACAAATCTATCTTCATATCTCTGTTGCCTCCCTAATGAAGTTAGCTTAGCTTAGCGCCGTCATATTGGACGTATATTTAGCACATACGGCCCTCCGTCTGAATTTGGGCGAATGCCAAAGTAAACTAACTAAATGACTTTGAAAACACAAAAATAGCCAAACAGACACAAAAATATTAAAAATAAGAATAAGAAAAAGAATAATAAAAAAAAACAGAATCAGAGAAAAAAAAAACACAAAAGCAGAACAAAATTACACAAAATGGCCTCAAAAATACGTGAAAAAAAACAAAATGAAAACAGAATAAAACACAACAACAAAAACAGACAAGATGACTCATAATACACAAAGCAACAAACAAAAATACACAAAATGACAGAAAACTAAAAAAAAAAAATACAACAAAAACACACAAGTTACTCCAGAAAAAGTTTATCCTGATATCTCTAAAAGTGTTCCCATTGCACTTTGTGACACATTTCAATATCGAAACGCCTGAAAAACCTCCTCATGAAAGTGTAAAAACTTTTTTTGCAATATTTGAGTGTTTTACCACTGAGGAACTATACAAAATTCATTAAAAATACACAATAAATAACAAGAAAATAAACTAAATGAAAATAATAATAATATTTCACAAAGCGACAACAAAAATACACCGGACATAAAAAATGCAAAGACGCTACAACAAAAAAAAACACACAAAATGACATAAAAAGAAAAACGAAAACAATGACTCAAAAACCTCAACAAAAATAAGCACAAAAACACATCAAACACAAAAATATTACTCCAAAAAAACAACAAATGAGATAAAAATACACAAAACAACAAAATTACACAGAAGGACAGAAAAAAATCACAAAATGTTTTTTTTTTCCTGTGTTAATGCTCAGATTGGTTAACATTCTCAGAATCAGAATCAGAAATACTGAAATGATCCCGGGGTAAATGACTTTTGTTACAGTGGCTCTGCGTACAAATTAAAAAGTAAAAGTGTGCAATGGTGGCGTAACGTTAAGGAGGCGGGTTTATGTTATTCTTTCTCTGTAGTTTTTAAACTTCTCCAGAAGGATGTGAGAAATTCCACATAACGAGAAAATACCTCTGATTGACTTAGAAATAAAAAAAATACGACCATCAGAATATAAATTCTAAATTAGCGGATCGGGCTACGGTTGTTTTTATATTTGTGACGTACATCAGGACTCCTTCCATTAATGTTTGCTGTGAGGGAATAATAGAGTGCTCGTGGTAAAAGATTAGACCTCAGCAGAACGTTAAAAGGACAGTAAACACTAAAACCTCATGGTGGATAAAAACCATCACTTCTCAAATCCTCTTAATCTACAGGTTTGTTCTAAAAAAACACATCATTCCAATTTAATCAGAGATGTCCAGAAAAAAAGTAAAAGGCTAAAACTTGCAGCGAGTCGGCGCTACTGCGCGGCGCTGCTGCGTGACACCTAGGGTGGTCAGCAATATATATATGGTTTGGTAATATATTTAGTGTATCAATGTACATTAATATTTATAATATTTCTAACACAAGCATATTAATATTCATAATATATCTTACATATACCTGCATTACCTCTATTTGTGATTTTCGTAACCCAGTACCCTGGACGCAGGACTTTTAATTAATGATTTATGATGATATTGATTATGAATGTTTAAAAAAAAAAAAAAAAAAACATATTCAATTCCATAGAGAAGAATTAAAAACTCCATCAAAATGTACTTTTTTTCAAATTTGGTCTGTGAATTATTCTTACCAGCGACTCTTTTCTTTGTTGAATATTTCTTAAAGATAATGTTTATTTAATTTAGTTGAATTCAGTAATGTTGTGAATGTTAAGATTTATTATATTATTAGGGAAATGTTTAGAGAGAATGATTGTTTTCCTTCAGTTACAGCCGCCAGATATTTGTTTGGACCAGCAGAGGGCGCTGGTAACCCAGTGTTCAGTTGGATGCAGCTATTCTGTACAATGAAGAAGAGATGCTATACGTTAGCAGACAAAGCTAATAGAAAAACCTGACTTTTAAAGATATTCACGTAATATTACAGATATTCTTTCGGTGCTAAAGGGGTAAGGAATCATTTATGAACATGTTTAAGAGTAGAAGATGGACAGAAAGAGTGTTGTAGGTCATTCCGCCCACCGCCTACGCTTCTGGACATCCCTGATCTCGTGCACTGAGTGGAATGTGTAGTAAAAATGTTACAAAACACAAAACAGATTTCTTTAACCAAAGGGAATAAATTTCACTCTTTCAATCATTTTATTCAAATTCATACCTTTCTAGATTTTAGGTCAGCCAATAACAATAATAAATCAAAGGATTATTGGTTTCATATAATTCAGAGATGGGCAACTGTTTGTTTTTAGGCAATTAATCCCGTCTGCTATCACTCTCTCTCTCTGCCTCGGTATGTGGGGCAGACTGAAAGCGGATCGCACACTGTTCACCGCACATACCGAGGGAGGGAGGGAGGGAGGGAGGGACCTCCATGGAGCTCATTCCACCCAAACATGTTTGTGACTTTATTCTGTTGCTTCTCCACGTCAGTCTGCCTTTGTCCTCGTGCTTTGCCGTGAAACTGTTGTATCTAACGCCACGATGGAGACTTCTGCTGAAACATCCACCAATACACTTTTAGTATTGACGGCACGTGACTGCGGTTGACTGCAGCCAATAGAAATGCTCAAAACAGCTCATGGAGCACACGTGTTTGCAGAAAGATCTCTGATTGGCTGATATCCAGCGTCACGCTCCTGGATTTATAAATGTCATTTACAGAGCCAAGAGAAAGAGAAGAGATTCACTGTCCACTCAGAACACTTTGGATTACAATATGCTAAAAGATGAATAGGGACTTTTAACCAAATGATGCTCAGAAAAACTTACAAACTGCAGCTTTAAAACAGAGAACAGAGACACAGAGACAAACATGGAGACATACACAGGGACGAGGGCAGACAGGGAGACATAAATGTTACTATATGAATGTTGCTGTTTTTAAACATGTATTGTTTGATTTTTTTAATAATAGCAACCGTTACAATATTCATGGGCTATCTAGCCAAAGGCTAATTTGCTGCAAATGAAGCTTCTTTAATGTCTTTTTGTGTGTACATAATATCAAGGTTTATCAACCACTGTGCCGCGGCACACGTGTGCCATGAGAGATCGTCTGGTGTTCCGTGGGAAATTAATCAAATTCACCGAATAGCTCTAAAAATATTTTTTAAGCTAATTAATGATTTTCTGCAAATATGCCATTGTGCTGCCGTGAACCCCCACCCCGTCCCACACAAATAAAAAAATATGATTATTATATATTAAATAAATATAATGTAAATGCTGCAGTTTGTTCCATTTATTTGCAGCATAACTAAACATTCAACAGAATTAAGTTCAATTGTAGTTCTAATAATATTTAATCCTTTTATCCCTCCCATGACGTGTTCTATCAAGTATACAAAATATGAAAGATGATTAAAAAAATGGTTTTTATTTGTATTCAATACACTTACAATTACTGTATATTTTTAATTAACACTTTATATTTGAAAAAAGAAATGTGAAAAATCACAATAGATTTTGTTGTTGTTCATTTAATTCCTACTAAAAACATTGTTTTGTTTTTATTTGATTCCTATTAAAGACTTTGATAAAAATGACAGTATATTGTTAATATAGGCTTCAAAGTTTCATTTTTTTTACATTTTTCATTGGTGGTGTCTTGTGATTTTTTCCAATGAAAACATGTACTTTAGCTCAAAAACGGTTGAAAAACACTGCACTGTATCAATGTCACACTTGCTTTTTAAATGTAAATGTTTGTCATGCCTATAAAGCTATTTTAAATTGAATTGAAAATGGAGACAGAGCAGATCACCACAATGATCACACTCCCACACACATTTGCACACTTCCACCTGTGGTCAGATGCTTGAGAAACCCACCATAGACACAACACCTTAACCAGCTTAACCAGAAAGAAACAAAAAGCCTCAGAAATACCTGGATACAGGTTGTCACAGACTCTCCCCCCTTCTTCCGCTTTTTCTGACAAAAATTACCACAATACCACGTTTACTGAGGTCCGTGTGTATTTAATAAGTCCGTCTGTGTGAATGTCTGCATGTTTATGCTTCCGTCCATCCACTCTTTTCATTATATCCATGTCTTTTAAGGCTCTTATTAAATAGTCTCAACCGGAGTCCGCCGCCATCTTGGATTATGTCGTCAACGCTGCAAGTCGCGCAAGCACAGAACGAACCGAAATAATTTAAAGCGGAATTAAGCAAGTTAAGTGTTTACAAGAAAGAGGAATTATCTAATGCAGAATTCAAATCGGATTAAATCAGCCACTTAATTCGGATTAAAATGTAATCTGGAATTAAATTAGCATGAGGAATTAAGTGTTTACATGGTCAGTTTAAAGAGGAATAAATTTTTATTAGAGTCAGTTTGGACAAATTATTTATGGGAGTCTCTTCTGCAATATTATGAGTGCGTGTGGCTTAAACTGTCACTAAGTCCATATTTCTAATGCAATATAAAATTCACCTTATGGGCACTTATTCCAGGTTCAGAAGCGCGTAAGAGGAAAAGGATTTAAGCACACCGGAGAATACGTGCAAGGCCAGATTTTAAGGCTGCTCCACCCACAGTGCGTAACTGGGATGAAGGCGCGCAGCTACTGACTTAAGTACAAGAATAGCATATAGAGAATAGCATACAGCCAGAATACATAATCACTTACCCTGATGACACTGTGCTCTTACACACTCCCAGAAGTGGCCTCTTGTCAGAGAAATTATCTGCTGTCTGTGGATCTGAGAGAAATGTAAAGAAAAAGAACAGGAAGCAGAAGACATGTCATATTATCATCACTTAAAACAGCAAAAATGCAGATTACATTCATTTTGAAAGTTATTTTTTTACAATTTTTTGGGGTTAAATTTGGGGTGAAAAAAAGTTTAAGTATTATGTAATAAATAAAAAAAAAAATTGGAAAATTTCGACATATAACTTCCAGCAGCCTAGAACCGGAGCATGAAAATAAAGAAAACGAGAGGACATGATGAAGAAAGTGATTAAACTGATTTATAAACCCTTAAACTTTCCCACATTTTCTCACATTGTAACCACACACGTTAACGTGTTTTACTGGGATGTGTCCACATGAAAACCACCAGAAGATGTGTTGATGCTTTCCTAATGAGAGAACTTGTAGAGATACATCAAAGCAATGACTTCTGAGGAAGACTGGCAGTTGACATTCGAAACATGGTAGGAGACAAAATTACCTGATAAACCTTGTCTGAATAAACTAAACCTTAACATATATTTGAGAAAGGAAGACAAATTGAACTTTCCAGAATGAAGTGTACTCACTGATTTCAGGGGCTGGTAAAATGCGAGCAGCTCGGACTGGGCCGTGACGCACTGAGAACAGCTCCTGGGCTTCACCTGCCAACTGCAAACAAACATAATTACAAGCACAAGTGAGCTCTAAACCAACGTTTGTTATTCCCAAGTGAGATACAATAAAGGTGATAACAGTGGAATGTATTACAACCCAAGCCTGTGAGAGGTGAGTGTACAGCTAAAGGGAGACAACGCGGGTGTTAAAGGGTGTTAAATCTACCGTTCATCACATCACTGGATTAACTTTTTTTGTATTCACAGGTCTGGAGGTTTACCAGGCCTCCACAGGATTTTCCTCTACTTGAGTTATTGTTTGGCACAAACACACGGAGGGTCATAGACGTGTTCAAATAAAACTGGGAGGAAGGAAGGTTTCTACCAAAGTAAAAATGAGATTCACTACTAGCTAAAGCTGAGAACAAAACGACACCCCTTGGTTTACTGATCACTTTAAGCCCAGCAGCATCAGCAGCGGTTGTAAAACACAGCATTATATAATATTGATCCGTCCTATAATGCATTGGGAATGGGATCAGCATCAAGCTAAAAATCAAACATCCCCTTTTCAAAATAAAAGCATCTCTTCTTGTATTCCATTTGTTTGGGGGGTTTTTTTTAACTCTTTTGTAAATAGGGCTCTTATTTTGAAAATAACAGGAAGTTTTGTCAGTAGCATAATGGAGGGTCTCCGAAAAAACTCTGAAATCCCCTAGGTTGAGAACACCTGCTTGTGTTTCTTCACCAGAAAAGGAGGACAGTGATTGGTTTGACTCCATTTTTCTTCCAGTTTGTTCCCAGTATTCCCAGTGATATCAGAATGGAGTAACAAGATCAAAACAAACTTTAGAGCAGAAATTTTAACCATTTTCATCTTTTTTTTTCTAGCAAATAATCTTTGACTTATTGATCCATGAGGCCTACACGGTGTGTTTATCTGATGAACTACGGCCACGTACCACGTTCCTGAAAATTCAGTAAAACGACTCGGTTCCACGAGTAAAAACAGGTCTCTGAGAGGTTCTTGACATCCACTCGTAGAACATCCATGTCTAATTACAGCCCGATTTAACGAGCATTAACAGAGGAGTAGTCATTTGAAAAATGGGGCCCCGTGGCACATACGGAGTAATGCACCAAATTTATACATTGGTATGTGTCAATGATTCACTACCACCAACTGTCGTAATATTTGACTCACACATAAATGAGAAAACAACTTTAATGGAAATTGCTGAAAAAAAGGGTGCGGCCCCCGGGCCCCAAATCGAATTGTGCGAGGCATAATTGTAATCTATGTTAAATTACCTTTGAAACGATATATCACATGACTATGTTCCCATAAATTTGGAAATTACCGGAAATGGGGAGTAAAAAAAAGACTCCGAGCGTCTCATCATATTCATTCACAGATTATTCATACCAAACTGCATTATGATCTAACGAGAACTAACAGAGGAATAGTGGTGAAGAGTAGGAGTGACATGTATTTTATGTCATATATATAAATATATATATATATTAGTATGTGCCAATGATTCGGTACCACCAATTGTCGTAATCGTAACTACGTTCAATTACCGTTATGTATATATATCAGTGGCGGATGCTTTAAGACTACAAGGGAACCTCAGCTTCCCCTAAAATCAGTGGTCAAATATGTAGTGTTGTGTGTACATTTCATTGACTAAATATATGACAGAACACATGTATGTTTAGTTCAGAATCAGCTTCTTATAACAGGAAACTGACAGTGACAGCGTGACGTTCTTCATTCATTACCGCAGCGTCACAGTGTTAATAAACAGTGGTGAAGTTCAGCTTCAATTGACTTCAATGGGAGAAGATTTAGGGGTTGATCCACTGCAGTCAAACTAGACGCTCATTGGATAAATGCTCAGTTATGACGCACTTAATGGATGATGATTGGATGATCTGTCTCAGGCTAATTCAATTTTGATTGACAGCGAAATGAGCCAATCAGAGAGTATGACGTTGTAAGCACACAGGCGGGTTTTTCAAATATTTCAGTCCGTTGCTCTGTGTTGACACGGAGACTTTGCTGATCCTCTCATAGCGAATCAACTTCTGACAAACCTAGTGTCTGTTTTTGGTGTTTGTGGAGACTGTTACTGCTTGTGTTGTGAGACTTTTGACCAAACACTCACACTCCAGCGCGCAGCAGCTACGCGCGTGTGTGCGTGATAATATACAAATAGTTGTTGACAACAAAATGTGAATTCTACTAGAATTCACATTTAAATAAACAGATACATTTTCTGAAGTAGGCAGAAAATGAGCTTCCCCTGCATGAAAGACCAGCAGCCGCCACTGATATATATATATATATATATGTATATTACATGACTATGTGCCAATGATTCGGTAATATTTGACTCACAAATAAATAACTTTTTTTTTTTTAAATCGAAAAAATTGGGCTCTGAGCGTTGATGCGTACACATCCATAGATTATAGCTAACAAATTTTAGTCTGATCCGTTCATGAATAACAGAGGAGTAGTGATTATAAGTACTGTAAAGAAGAAGAAGAAAAAAAAGAAAAAGAAGAAAAAGAAGAAGAAAAAGAAGAAAAAGAAAAAAAAGAAGAAGAAGACGAAAAAGAAAAAGAAAAAGAAGAAGAAGAAGAAGAAGGTCTCCTGCAGCTTTAAGACACTAGCTCAGTTAGTTGTAGTTTCTGTCATATGTTTCACAGTTTATGTGCTGCAGCTTTATGTATTTCTCTTCAGATGTGACTGAAGTCAAGTGTTTACAATGACTCTTCTAATACCAATCAGTGCTAAACGCTGTCAACAGTCCACTACTTTCTAACGATACTTGTTGTTGAAAGACTGTGTAAATCCTCTCCCAGTAACACCCTCTGCCCCCAAAATGAATATGGGCCAGATATCCGTTCACAGCTTATGATACTACACTGTGGAGATTATAAAACAAGAGCAGACGCTGCAATTCTATAAAAACATCTGAGCCACAAATGATATAAAAATAATGAATGTCTGCATTCATGGGAGGGGAGAGAAAAAAATTACTTTGAGAAAGCAATTCACATATTGCACAAGACAGGGCCACTAATGTATTGTAGATGTCACACAGAGCCATGTAAGAGCACAGGGGTAATGTACATTAGCATTAAGCTCTTGTTCTTCCCCGTTTTCATTTTTTAATCCAACATTCTCTCTCTGCTTGTACGAGAATCAGACACTCTAGCAGCTTTATTTCTCTGTGCCATGTCAGCGCCAGAACAAGCAGCATAAATAACTATAATTAATCTAGCCATGCAGAGGCCTCAAGTACTCCCTTAAATCCGCCACTTTGGAAAACCCACTAATTGCACAAAAGAGCGATCATCCTTTCAGATAGGGTTAAAGACAAACGGATTTATGCATGAGTTAAGTGATAATGCAGGATTCACTGTAATTTAATGCACTGAAGAACAACTAAAGTGGGGCATTCTGCGCTTAGAACAATGCAGCCCATTACCACGCACGCATGCACACACACACACACACACACACACACACACACACACACACACACACAAACACGCACACACACACACATACACACACGTATTTATTTGTCGGTGCTAATAAGTTATCTTTTTATGTAGAATGTTTTAGAAAACTAACAAATGTTTCTAAAACTTAGGTCAGAACCCCATTTGGGGACACAAGACACTGGGAGGGTGTCACCAGATGCTTTCAAGACACTAAGAATATTTTTTTTTAACAATTTATTTCAATACATTTTTACTACATTACTCCCATTTCTGACACATCACATTTCAATGCCTTTTCTGAACATTTTTTCCACCTTCCAGATATTTTCAGCACTTTCTACCACTTTTGCACCTAATGTCACATATTTTGACCCATTATTTAATCTCTTTTCATCATATTTTATGCTTATTTTTGCCAATTTAACCACATTCACCATTTGTCATGACCATTATTTGCCAGTTTAAACTAATTGTTCCAATATTGACACTTTGAAACCTTTTTCCCACTTTTTCTGTCTGTTTTTAAAATCCCATTTCACCTCCTTTTCCACCATTTTTGGTCACTTTGAACCATTTTATTAGTGATTAAAACCAGGATTTCCATCTTTAAGATGACTATAATAATAATAAACGTTCCTGGATAACAGTGGATATTATTCAGATGAATAAATAAATGTGGTTATCACAGATTCATAGAACAATAGACCATCATTTTACTGACTTTATGGATGGACCCCAAAAATCTCTCCCCTTTATTCCCCCTTATAGATGGTCCTGTCTCCACATGACTGTTCTTCAATGTTCATGTCTGTGTTCAACCACCTTCAGCTACAGTGACGGTCCCCGCTCTCTGGGACCTTTATTTTGGAAGTTGCGGGTTCATAAAGGTTGAGAACCAATGGTCACTAGAACTCCACATCCCACAATGCACCAAACTTTTCCAACAATATCAATAAGAGACCTTTTTTTCATGCAAATGATTGATTTATTGATCTATGAAGGCTACACTGTGTCTTTATTTGATTAAACATTTTTGTCTCCAGCAGCTTTTAGTTTCAATGATGCTTTACATTACATTATATTACTTTACTTTACATTACATTACTAACAGAATGAGATTCAATGTGTGTCATTGTTAAAGTAAAATCAAGCCATTAGCAGTTAACACTGCAAACAATGTATATATATATATATATAAAGTATATGAATAATATTGAAGCATCATAAGGAAAAACAAACAAATCTATACAATCTATCAGCTTTTTTCCAGTTCTAAACATATGCACGTCTTATACAAAAAAGAAGGATTTCCGTTACCGTTTCTATACTTTTATATAAATTTAAACAACATGAAAAACAAAATAACACTAAACATTGGTAGAGTGGAAGTGATTAGCACATGTGAGCGCTTATCAGGGACTATTTAGGCGTTATCTACATAGGGTGTTTCGATTTAAACAAAAAAAGTATCAGAATATATCGGCTGCAATTAAAAATATTTGATATAATATACATTGTTTTTACTGAGATTATCTTTGAGGCTCTTCTAATTTATTTATTTTATTACATAGAATATTCTTCTGTTTAATGGCTATTGAAGGTAATTCTGTTTGTTATGAGGTTAATGCTGTCACCTAGTGGACACACACGGTAATACAGCTGATAGTAGAAAGATCAAAGAAGAAAAATCCTCTTGGTGACTATTATCAATTACATTATCAGTCTGTACAAACCTGAAGTGTCTCAAAACTCCACTTACTCATGTATCATGTGATGAGTAAACAGTTATAACCATCATACAAAGGCTATACAGACTAAAGGAAATGTATATTCAAGCACAAAACTAACCTAAACTACTGTGTTATTAATATTCATCCATGGCATGTTGCGTTATCAGATGCTCCACTTACAGAAACACTCCAGATCTGAATCCCATCAGTGTAGCCAATCATGAGACAGAGAGGAGGGTCCGTAGAGCTGCTGTGAAGCTCCATAAAGTCTGGGTTACAGGAAGAGTCTGAGTAGAGAACAGACAAATACAAGATTTCACTCAGAAACTTATTATTATTTAAACCGTAAAGTGGAGCCAAAACGATAAGTGAGGGAGAAGATCAGCCCTCTCTCTCCCCTGTCTCTCGCACACACACACACACACACACACACACACACACACACACACACACACACACACACACACACACACACACACACACACACACACACACACACACACACACACACACACACACACACACACACACACACACACAGTGGTGACAGAGAGGAGGAGGAGCCTGTCCAAGGTGAAGACCATCTTGGTCAAACCTTTAGAACCTTCAGCACCAGGCTGATCCAACCACGGCGCTCCACAGAACGCCACAGGAAATCATTCCTGCCTGCGGAAATCAAACTGTATAATGCATAACTGTAACCTCACATTGATTGTTGTAAATATCTGTATCATATTTGTATATTATTATTATTATTATTATTATTATTATTATTATTATTATTATTATTATTATTATTATTATTATTATTATTATTATTATCTATCCTGTTTTATACTACTGTAATGTGTGTGTATCTTATAACTATATTTAACAGTCTTTCACTTAATTTTACACTTATTTAACATATTTTCTTTCTTTCGTCTTTGTTAAACCTTTTATCCTTTTATTTGTGATTATTTTCTGTGGCTGTAACATAAACAATTTCCCCCTGGGATTAATAAAGGAATTCTGATGTGCATTCAATCTTTAACAGATCTTAATGCATGAGTTCATGAATTATGTGCAACATAATTTGTGCAGAATATCATGAGATTATTTAAGAATTGTCTTCAAAATGTTACAATTTGTAATTTGTAAGGCAAAAGTACTGCAATGATATATTGTGATTAAATAATGTAATGGATGCCCAGTTCTCCCATTCTCAGACAGTTTTATTTGAATAAGAAAATGTGAATGTTTCTGACATATTTTCTTGCTGTGTAATGCAAGTAACCAGAGAAACTATTAAAAAATGGTCAAACATTAAAAAAACTTATTGTCCCACTTTACAATCCAAGGGTTTGTTTAGATGTGACATCACTGTGTTCAACATATAGACATACTGTACCATTAATATCAGCTTTCTCAAATCGAACCCAGAGGATTTTCTCTTTTTCATCAGAAAGTGGAGCCCCGTGATATGCCTGAGTGGGAAAAACATACACAGCACGTGTCAAACTTAAATATGGTCCTTCATTACATCCAATTCGGCCCGCAGCTGAAAGCAACAAACCATGAATCATTGTGTAAATTATACACTGTGCAAAGATACACTATCGCTCTAAGGGATGTGCACTGTTCACCTGCAGCGTCACCTGCAGCATCCAACATCACCGCTCCGCTGCCTGCTCCTGCTGTTCATTTAGGGTTCTATTCTCCCGTCTTGACATAAGTGCTTTTTTTGCACGCCTGCAGTTACGCACTTCTCTCCTACGCGTATTCTCTGATCCAGGCAACAAACATGCCCACCACGCGTAAGGAGACAAAAAGCGAGTGTGTGTGAATAAAGGCGGACTGAAGGAAAAGAGTCGGTGATGTCATTTATTTGGGCTGTCCAGAAATCACAGAACATAGAGTTTTCTCAACGCTTGTAAATGTCATTGAAATCCGTGAAAATGATAAAGTTCACTTTTAATTTGAAAAGCCTTCATTGAAAAACAATGTAACAGGTTGATTTGATCAGGTTATTGATCAGATTATTGTTGTGTGATTGAGTCACAATTAAAATCTCTTTCCTTGATCATCATCATCATCATCATCATCATCATCATCATCATCATCATCATCACTGTAGTGTGACAGAGTTAGATGATGTAGATATGATGAAATAACGCGTCCACAGATCGTCCTGCTTTAATACAGAGGGATGTTTACAGTGAAACAGAACTATTAACTTCCATAATACACAGTTTTAAATATCAATAGTTTAGAGTGACCTGAGCTGAGCCTCATTAAAATATGTGTGGGAACAGTTTGTGTTCCATCCTCATCTGCATATGACAGCTTGTTTCACTCTGTAGTGAATCAAACTGTGACTTTACGTTGGACATAGTATGAAAATAGTTGAATCACTGTGACCAACGTGGACAGAAGTCTGTGTCTGTAAGAGTTTTAATTAATCACACAGCAGCAGCTGAGTGATCACAGCTGCTGCTGCACGACGCACAAGTCTGTGTGGCTTCAAATGTAACTAAGTCCATTTTTCTAGTGCAATACAATGTTTCACCTTATGGGGGCGCTGCACTTATTCCAGGGTTAGAAGAACAAGAGGAAAAGGACTTACGCACACCTGAGAATGCCCGTAAAGGCAGATTTGAATGGGAACTCCCACATTTCAGGGCTGCTCCACCCACAGTGCGTAACTGAGATGAAGGCGTGCAGCGACTGACTTAAGTACAGGTGGAGAATAGCATACAGCCAGAAACAGCCCTGCTGTGTGGCTTTTTGGACTTACACACATGGGAGAATAGAGTCCTTTGTGCTGAGTTTAACAAACTATTCATCAAACACTCACAAGTCTCATAAGTTACATATTATGAAACTGTGAGTTACATTATCTCTTTTATTGAACGCTGACAGGTGTTAAAAAACGCACATGATCAGTGTGTGATCACATGACCAGTTATTTGCTATGATAAATGGACTAAATAACACCTTCTTTAACCTTTTAATATATATATATTTTTTTTTTAACGTGTCCGTCATTTATTTTCACTGCTCAGTAACAGATGATGTCACATCCTGTTGGTCTCAGCATTGGTTCCTATTGGCTTCTCATTCATCGTAAAAGCTGCAGCGCATGCTCCGTCACTCTCTAATCATTAAATCTGTGAAAAATAACTTTCTTTTCTTTACATTGACTTCCATGTTTAGGGGCAAACAATACTTGAAATTTAGCTAACTAAAGTCTACCTTTGTTATTTCTCAACTATTATCATTTTAAAACTCAAACGTAGACTTGGTTCAGAATAATAACATAAATCAACATGAGATGAACATTCCAGCACAGAGAAATGTAAATATTACCTGAGGAACAACGTCCTGCAGGAATGTTACAACACTTTCCATATAAGACTGCTCCCTGCAAGACAAATGAAGAAATGAAAAATGTAACATTTTCCAAATATTTAACATTCAAAAGAGTTTCATGTGTTTAAGAATGTATGTGATTTATGCAAACGCCCTCTTATCTTGTTTTTTAAACAATATTACGGTTTTAATAACATTGGAATCACTCAAACACACTTGATTATTGGTGATTCCTGTTATTTCATTAAATTTTTATTCTTCTGTCATTACATCTGATGGATTCTAAAGGTTCAACTCAGGATTATTTAATACAAACATTTTGTGAGGATTCTTTTTAAAAAAAAATTGTAATTTTTGGAACATAAAATGGCCTGTGTGCAGTGTGTGCAGTGATACACACCTATAAGTATGTACAATATTATTGAATCTATCAGTGGGGTCAAGTTTAGCTTTTGATTTGATTTATTTTATTTTATTTTATATTGTGCATTGTTGGAATGTCAGTCCTAAATAAAGAATTTCATATTTTTAATTGATTTATTCTTTGAAGCATTAACATTAATTTAACTGCAATGTTTTAATTGTAGTGGTTAGTACACATTCAGAGTTAGTCTCAGCAGCCGATAAATAAAATAAAATAAAACAACATAGTAAAAAATAGAAGATATATACACACATGGGCCTGTACACAGTATGGAGACAAAGTGGGAAGACGTGGTAAGAAAAACAGAATCTATATACACTAAACTAGCTTATATAATACAAATAATAAAAACTAGGCAAGCCCTGTATTCGCAAGGCAAATACGTATTTGGAAACTGAAAATTGAAAAAATTAGCAACAATGACAACCTGTATCTGGATTTGTTGACAAGTTTGTTGTTACTAATTAAATTGAAAGTAATAATGCAGGAAAAACAGAAGACTGACCTTGACCTTAAATGTGACCTTGAGTGAAGGTCAAGGTCACACATTGAAAATAAATGTTGTTCAATGGTACCAGTCTGAGCACTGGATCTCAATTTGCGGCCAAGTTATAGGAAAAAAGTTTTTTTTTTTTTTTTTTGTTTTGACTGAGCTTCGTCGTCCTGAGAGTGTTGAGGTCTCACTTTCTTCACTTTTCTGAGGCGTTCTTGACCTTAAATATGACCTTGAGTGAAGGTCAAGGCCACACATTGAAAGGAAATGTTGTTCAATGGTACCAGTGGCCAAGTTATGGGGGAAAAAGTATACATATAAATACATATTTTTTTGTGATTTCATGAACCTTGACCCCTACCGATCTTTTTACTGGTAGGTCGTACAGCTACGAAATAAAATACTCCACTTGAGATGAGCTTTTCATGAATGTAAGCATCAAACTTGTACAATAAATAATCGTAGAGATTTGGAAAATTTTGTTTTTTTTTTTTAACTTGACGAGACCTTGACCTTGACATTTTGGCTCCAAAAAAAGGTCGACTGCACATCCTTGACATTGTCCCTATGAGATGACATTTGTGTCATTAGTGCTGCATTAATAGCCTAGGAGGAGTTCTAGGACAAAGGAGTTGCGGAAAAAAAAAATAAAAAACTCCTACGAAAACATGTTGGCAATTTTCAATTGCCAAATACAATAATAGCATTACGTTATGAAAAAGGGGGTTCAACCTGCAAGGTCACTTAAAAAGCAAGTTTCAGTATTTATGATGAGGTGAAAAATGATATATATTAGGGATGTAACGATTAATCTTAAGGCAGTTAAAAATCGATTCATAGGTATCACGGTTCATATCGATACTGTGAAAACTGAATCGCAGTACTTTTTTTAAACAGCAGAGGGCGCTATATATTTATCCTTCTCTTGTCCAGAAGCGGAGGTGGCAGGCGGAATCTCCTACTACTTTCTTTCTGGCCGCCTTCTGCTCTTAAACATGTTCATAAATTATTCCTTACCCCTTTAGCACCGAAAGAATATCTGTAATATTACGTGAATATCTGTAAAAGTCACGTTTTTCTATTAGCTCTATCTGCTAGCAAAGCATCTATTCTTTACTGCACAGAATATCTGCATGCCAACCAACCACTGGGTTACCAGCGCCCTCTGCTGGTCCAAACAAATAACTTTTTTTTTTTAAAGTTCAATTGTTAAGGCACAAAATACATTTTCAGTTGCACTTTTAGAAAGAAAAATAACTATTATGCAGTTTTGCATTATTTACTATAGAACCAGAATTTAAATTAATTGGCTTCTTCTTCATTTGTATTATTCCTTTATTTATTTTATTCAGGATTTATTTTTAGTTAAATTGCATTGTTTTGAATAGTTTATCAAGGGATTCTTTTGACAATGAAAAATGAAAGGAAAATAGTACAATATTTTCTAGTTTTTTCCCGAAAAAAAAAAAGGAATATTTTATATCATCGTTTGTCTACAATCCCATTTTGTAAAATAAATCGTGAGAGAATCGTATCGTGAACCCAGTATCGTGAATCGAATCGTATCAGGAGTTGAGTAAATCGTTACATCCCTAATATATCTATTAGTGATGTGCAATGTAAAACGTAAAAAAGACTTTCGTTCTTACATAGCAGCTTGTGCTCTCACTACTACGCCTCCAGCACAGCGCCGTGGTCTCCGTGGAGAGTCTGTTGCCATTTTTTCCCACGATAAATTTAGTCCTGAAAATGCACAAACACACATTTTAACAAGGTGACCAACACATCCTCAGATGTGTTCAACTCTACCACTTCTAGAACAAAGTCAGAATATTATGAAGATAAAACTTATAACATTATGAGAATAATCGTTTAATATTACAAGAATAAAGTTACAAAATCATCAGGAAAAAAACTTGTAATATTACAAAAACAAAGTGATAATATTATGAGAATAAACTTGTTATATCATGAGAATAAATTAAAAAAACGGTGAGGGGAAAAACTTGCAATATTACATAAGCTTGTATTAATACAAGAACAAAGTCATAATAATTTGAGGAACAAAGTACAACATTATGATAATAATGTTGTAATATGAGAATAAACTTGTGATATTACAAGAATAAACATGTAAATATCATGAGAATAAAGTTAGAAAATGATGAGAAAAACTAAAAATGTAATATTACAAGAATAAACTCTTAACAATTTTTCGGAAAAACGTATAATATTATTTGATTAATCTCGTAATATTACGAAAATATACTTGTAATATATATCACAAGAACAGAGTCATAATTATTTGAGGGAAAAAACGTACAACAAAATTACAACAACAAATGTATAAAATTTGTGGAAAAAAGTCATAATATTATGAGGAAGAAATGTATAATATTATGAGAATTATGTTGTAATATTATGAGAATAAACGTGTGATATCATGAGAGTACAGTTAGAAAATGATGAGGAAACATATTAGTAATATTAAACTTTACAAAAAATAAACATGTAATATTATATATATTATAAGAAAAAAGTCAAAATATCTTGAGGAAAAAACGTATAATATTATGAGAATAAACGTGTAATTTCAGAAGAACAAAGTTAGAAAAATATTAGGGAAAAAAAATGTAATATTAAAAAAAATACATTTGGAATTTTACAAGGACAAAGTCCTAATAATTTGAGGAAAAAATTTGTAATATTATGAGAATAAATGTGTGAATATAAGAATAAAGTTAGAAAATGGTGAGGGAAAAAAACTTGTGATATCAGAAATATAAACTAATAATATTATAAGGACAAAGACAATAATTTCAGGAAAAACTTGTTATATTGTGAGAAAAAAAAGTCATAATAGTATAAGAGAAAACATATAATATCATGAGAATAATGTTGTACTATTACAAGAATGAATGTGCAAATATCAGAATAAAGTTAGAAAATGATGAGGAAAAATACTTGTAATATTACAGAAAATAAACATGTAACACTACAAGAACAAAGTCATAATAATTTGAGGAAAAAATTTTAATATTATGAGAATAAAGTTGGAAAATAATGAGGGAAAAAACGTGTAATATTAGCAAATTTAATGTCATATTACAAGAACAAAGTCACAATAATTTGAGGAAAAAACATATATTATTTGATTAATCTCATAATATTACGAGAATAAATGTGTAATATCATGAGAATAAAAATGGAAAATGATGAGGAAAAAACTTGGAATATTACAAAAATAAACTTGTTTTAATATAAGAACAAAGTAATAATTTAAGGAAAAACTTCAAATATTATATGAACAAAGTCATATTATGGAGAAAAACATATAATATTCTGAGAATAATGTTGTAATATTATGAGAATACATGTGTATAAAACTGATAAGGGGAAAAAACGTTTAAATTACAAGAACAAAGTCATAAGAATTTCAGGGAAAAACATATTATAAGAATAATGTTGTAATAATAAGAGAATAAATGTATAATATCATAAGTTGGAAAATGGTGAGGAAAATTGTGTAATATTACAAAAATAAACTTGTAATATTACAAGAAAAAAGTCATAATAATTTGAGAAAATATTGAATATTAAGAAAACAAACATTTCATATAACAAGAAAAAAAACATGTATTAATACAAGAACAAAGTTATATTAATTGGAGGGAAAATTTGTAACATTATGAGAATAAAATTATAATACGCTCCAAAAACACAAGATGACTAAAAAATACAGCAAAATGTAGAAAAAATTTTACAAAGTGGAAACAGTTACACACAAAATAACAGCAAAAAATTAAAAATGAGGAGAAAAAAACATGGACAAACACACATATTCTTTGTTTCCAGTGTTAATGCTCAGATTGATCATTATTCTAAATGCTGACACTAATATTGATCATGTGACCCTCGGATCACATTCAATCACGTTTGTGATAAAAGTTGAAAATAATTGAAATTAATTGAACAATTACTCAACAAATGAGGTTTATTTACCGTCTACATGTGAGCTTTGTTTAACATCTGTCCCAGGCTGACACACATAATGAGAAACAGCATTAAAGATAACGCAGATATGAGCACAGCACAGCAAACGGAATATATCGATCAAGTAAAGAAGATTACAGCTAACAGTTAGCATTACGTGCTCGGTTTTATGAGAACACTTGTTAGTTTGCCATGAATTTAGCTTCATTAAGACATTTAAGTAATAACAAATACGCACCTTAAAGCTGGAAAAAGAGCCTCAGTTTGATGATAACTGGAATAAACACACAAGAGGAGAGTGCGGAAGTCTGTTGTGTAAAACAGCCAATCACAGCGCAGTGACGTAGTTGTCAACAACTGATACCATTGGATAGCGTATGACCAAAAAACTGGAGTCACGCGCCGCTATTTTTGTATTCCTTTAATCATCTAGAACTCCAAAAAATAAACGAATAAGTAAAATATTATTATACAAAATGTATCAAAAAAAATATTTCATTTCATTAAAAAAAATCCATTTATTTTAAATGTAATATTATATATAAAATTAAATTAGATTAAACAAATAAATATAATAAAATACATTTATTTATAAAATACATTTTTATTTTATTATGTAAAAAATGAATTTAAAATAAAATAAGATCAATAAAATAAATAAACGCATAAGTAAAACATTATTAAACAAAATGTATCAAAATAAAAAATAAAATGTATTTTATTAAAAAAATCTATTTTATTTTATCTTAATAAATATTTATTTAATTTTATTATGTAAAATAAATTTGTATTTAACACAAATAACAAATTAATTAAATGAAATAAAAAGAATATATAAATATCATAAAAAACATTTATTTATAAAAAATATCTATTTTATTTTATTATGTAAAATAATAATGTATTTATTATTTAATTATATGTATTTGTTATATAAATTAAATATCCTCAAAATGTATTTTATTAATAATTTTATAAATTGTTTACTTATTTATTTATTTATTTAATTATTTGCATTCATATTTTTTTATAAAGTCACACTAACATATAGGTATAACATCACACTAATGTGTGTTGCATTTAGCTGCTTAAATACACGTAGGATGACAATATGTTTGCCCATTATTCTTAATAACGCCAGGCAAAAACAATCATTAGAGTAATAATAATGTATATTCATGTAATACTAAAATGTACTAATTGCAAAAATGCTTCTTGCTGAAGGTTTTCTAGGAGTCACATGATCAAACACACTGAACGTGTGAATGATAATCTGTCTCACATCCACCAATAATGAAGGAAATAAACAATAGATGTGCTTTAAAAAAATAATAATAAAATCAAATAAAATGCTTTCTTTCTTCTTCTTTTTTTGTACTAAGGACTCTTACCTCACTAAGTTATTCTTTGAAGTAGTATTATGAAGTTTACAGAAATTGAACATATATTCATTTATATTTATTCCATATTAGATACTTCACTAACATATTGGGCCATCTTTATTTGTCTTGTTTCCAAAGCCTTTACATTCATTATTATTTTATTGTGGGTGATTCTGCAAGAAAACCAAAATGAAATTAGAATAAATAGGGTTTCTTCTGTGAATAGTAATCTACAGTTTGACCACCAGGTGGCGCTGTACACAACACAGTAACATGGAATAACGCATCCTCAAGGGGAAATGGCCTGTTTACCTGCATTAATCTGTGATAACCACATTTTTTTATTCATCTGAATAATATCCACTGTTATCCAGGAAGTTTATTATTATCACAGTCATATTAAAGATGGAAATCCTTGCTGTAATCATGAATAAAATGGGTTCAAAGTGACCAAAAATGGTAAAAAAAAAATAAATAAAAAAAAACAAAAAAGGTGGTGAAATGGGATTTTAAAAACCACAAAAATTAGTTAAAAGTTGCAAATTAGAGTGGATAAAAACATACAGAAAAGTGGTAAAAAGGGTTCAAAGTGTCAATATTAGATCAATTAGTTGAAACTGGCAAATAATGGGCATGACAAATGATGAATGTGTTTAAATTGGCAAAAAATAATGGGTCAACGTGTGAGACATTAAAAGTGGTGGAAAGGGTTTATAAGTGCTGAATGTGAGAAAAGGCTTTGAAATGTGATTGAGAAGTGTCAGAAATGGGAGTAATGTAGCAAAAATACATTAAAAGAAGCAAAATTAAGGCAAGAAAAAGTGATGAAAATGTGTTAAAATATGGCAAGTTTGGTTTAGTTGCAGAAAAAGGTTCAAAATAAGCAAAAATGAGCTGAAATTGTTCAAATATATTCCTAGTTTCTAGAAGGGATCTGGTTAGCCCCAGGTTGACAATGCCTAAACTAGACAACAGAAATGACACCCTTACAATCATAAATACATTATAATGGACAGCACATTTATTTTATTTCTTTATAATGGTGTGTTCACATGACATGAGCTACATGTGGACATCAGTTTTGGTTTACTAGTGCGTAAATACACTTCAGTGACTATTAGACTTAAAAATGTTCACGAGGACTAGTTAGTAGGCCTTATATATGCTAAAAAGAAGACGAGGGAAAAAACTAAATCAGGCTTACCATTGGCTTTTAAAAATATTACAACCAATCAGGGAGCTGGATTTGGTTATGATTCTTTCTACTTCATGTGCAATAGGTCTACTAGCACTACTAGTGACATTTTGAGTGTACTAGTAAACAAAAATCTAGTTTTACTAGTTAAGGTTTTTGACGCACTAGTGCGTGACTACCCCGATCATACCTGTCAAGTTTTGGATTTGAAAATAAGGGAAATTTTCTGGCGCCCACTACCAATCGTCCCACCACCCCAACCAAGCTCCAGTATCTTATATTTTAATATAGATGTACAAGAAATGTACAATACACACTTGTCAACCACTTACTAAACACATAATGTGATTATAATCTGGTAGGTCGACCTTTATTAACATTAAAATGCTGTGAACTTTCCTACTAGGGCTGGTGATATGAACCAAAACTCATATCTCAATATATTTTCTCAAAATGGTGAAATATGATATAAATCTAGATAATTTTATCAAATAAAGTCTGACCAGAAAAACAATTCTGGGTTAAATTTTCTGATGTAAAATGTCACACATGGACATTTATTAACAAACAGCTGATCAATATGTGACACTTATTAATCATCTAACTGAGCTTTACATGTTGTTCTGAGAAGTAAAAGCAGCGACTCCTAAAACTAGTATTTTGATACATAATAAGCTATAATATATATATATATATTTATATTTTTTCACAAGAACGTCTTCATTCATCATCTCTGTTCTGAGTTGTTTTTCCTCATTTGTTGCCGCTGTCAGCACTAATCTCACGAGAACTGTCATTCAGGCCATTTCAGGTGGAAGTTCTCTCGAGGATAGTGACGGTGTTCAGTTTAGTAAGGCATCTTTTAATTATTATTACATTAAAATACGGGATATTTACGGGAAAATGCTAATACGGGAAGATGACGGGAAAGAGGGCTAAAATACGGTAGTTTCCCAGCCATTATGGGATATTTGACAGGTATGGCCCTTAGTAGTAAAGCAAAATCGTCTACGTCAAAAAACTGTTGCATGGAGTGCTGCATGGGTTTCTTGCTTGAAAAAATGTGTCTCCCTGGTGCTCTTCAGTTTGGGGATCCAACTTAGAGTTAGAAAAGCCTTAGGCTTTTAAACTACAGGCTCTCTGAGTGCCTCAGATCTTTTTGAAACTCAAAATTGTCCAAGGGTTGACTAAAAATACAGCAAAATAACAGAAAAATAACTTAAACCATTTCACAAAATGACTCCAAAAACACACAAACCCTTTATTTTAAAGCTCATTAATCTTTATTTTATTGGTATATACTGTATGTCCTTAAGGAATGTTTAACTAACTATAAGAGGAAAAATTCAGTTTTTATGTGTTTTTCAGGTGCCACTATAGCATTTAACCATATAAGTCATGATATTTGGTCAGAATCCTGTCCTATTAGTTTTTAACAGTTATTGATTCTTTCCAGGTCAGTAATGGAGTCAGACAGGGGAGCATTTTATCTCCTATTCTGTTTAATTTTTACATGAATGACCTCTCTAAACAACTAGACTCATGTAGAACAGGCTGTATGGTTAGCGGTACAGTGGTAAACCATCTCATGTATGCTGATGATAGAGTGATTTTCAGCCCAAGCTCCTTCATGTGTGCTCGAAGTATGGAAAACAATACAATGTCAGGTACAATCATGCAAAAAGTGCTTTATAACCTGTATAACAAAGGAAGATAACCAAATGGCATTTCCTGATTTTAATCTGTGTTGCACGCTATATGCTGTATAACTACAGTTGAAACCAGAAGTTTACATACACTGTGTTTTCTCACTGTCTGACGTTAAATCAGACTAAACGTCTCCTGTTACAGGTCAGTTAGGGTTACCAAAATGATTTAATTTTGCTAAATGCCACAATAATGAGAGAGATAATTTCTTAGAGAATTTTTTATTACTTTCTTTTCAGGGAAAAAGTTTGCATACACAAGAAATACTATGTCTTTAAACAATGTGGGGAAGCCTATGAAACCAATGGGACAGCTGACCTGTAATAAATGTTTAATTTATAATGGAGGATTGTGTATACTCAATATGTACTAACAAAGCACACTAACCTTAGGAGTTTCTCGACAGCATCGATTTTCAACTTCAGTTGGCATAGTTGCACAGTTACCACAAGAACACCTGAACACATGATTGGAATAAAGATAAAAACAAAACCAAAAACATTAGTTTTGTGGAGCAAGTAAATAAACCACATGTTGATGTGAAGTTAGCATTAACACATTAGAAAAATGAAGATTGCATAGATACTACTACTTTACACAACAAGAACGTCAACACCTAATTTAAGCTTCAAAAACATTTCTGTATGCTACTTTTGTGCAGTTCACCCATTAGAAACATTTGCCAAGACAGCAGTATAGTCCTTGTAGAAAAGGCTCCAAAGTTAATGAGTACAGTTTTTTGTGGAGGTCTTTATATTTGTGTGCGGAGGATGTTTTCACCGCTGTTAGCGCGAGAGGTGGACTTACTCACGTGATCAGCACGAGACTCGGAGAACGGGTGTTACGTAATAAGTGGTTAACAAGTTGATCAGTGGTCTCCGTTGGTGAAGTGTCGAGTTAACTAGGAGTCGTGTGCGTAAATGAAAGCGTGAGTACCCACCTCTTGTATAGTTGTCATATTGTTAGTGTTTACCTGTGTTCACGTGAGTTTGGTTGGGTAATGTGAGTGAAAGCACGAGCCTGCGTGCTCGCGGTGTGCGCGGTGCGTTTATGGGGGCACACCTGACTCAGTGTGTCTGTTCTGCATGTATTATGTCTGATTGAGAGCATGTTTCTTTGTACTCTTATAACGTAGTGTTAGTATGGGTTATGTTTGAGCAGTAGTTCCAAGTTGTAAGTGTGAATGATGTG
This sequence comes from Gouania willdenowi, assembly GCF_900634775.1. Taxonomy (NCBI): domain Eukaryota; kingdom Metazoa; phylum Chordata; class Actinopteri; order Blenniiformes; family Gobiesocidae; genus Gouania; species Gouania willdenowi. The sequence goes on along the minus strand of NC_041056.1, from coordinate 41,795,614 downwards.
TGTTTAATTAGGCTGCTGGTCAGTTAAGTGAATTCAGTGACAGGATGTAGTAACATGCTGGGTATTTCATAATAAAAGCAGCCTGTGAGTTACTGCAGTTAAAGAGGTTCATAAAACTGTAAATGTTACATAAAGTTGGTTAGCAGTAACTTGATAAGATTGGTATGTTTAAGTAACTGTGATTTGTGTTTTGTATGTTAGTTCATAATGGTGTGAATGAGGAGAAATGTGATACTAACAATTGAATTACTTTATCTGTGTGAGTATAATTTATATAAGGTGATCCTGTTACTTTACATAGGTGAAGTCAATTTATGTTTGTTATTCTTTATTATTGTAATTGTATTTTGTTATTCTGTCTTTATAGAAACCACACACACACATACACGCAAGTTCAAGTAAAGAAGAAGTTAAGCCTGAAACCTCTCTCTGCTCTTTTCTCCATTATACTTCGAATGGTGGCCTTAAGTTGTGTTCTGGCCGACACCCTGGTGTGAACCTAGTGCTTATCATAGAACCAGTGCCTAGCGTGAGCTAGCATCATTATCTCCACTACATTAATGGTCCTTCGAGCCGGATAACACTGGGTCTACGTCAGAGATGGAACAATCATCGGAGTATGAGGCCCATGGTGCACGCCCCAGACGAGACGTCCGCCTCCCTGCGCGCTATGCCGACTATGAAGTGGATTATCGAGGCTATAGCAGCCAGAGATACAGAGAGGAGATAAAGACGCCAGAAGAGGATTATATGGTCAGGACGACCTCACTAACCCACCCTTATGATTCTGCCACATCAAGCCGCATGCAGCAGCGGGGTGCTACGCCACAAGAGATGGAGTTTTGCTATGGGACTGAGGGTCAACGGTACATTCAGGGGAACAAGATTGCCTCCCCAACATTCCCAGATGAAGAGACTCGGTACCGATCACCAGATCACTTCACTCCCCTACCCCTCGCGCTACACCCCAGACATCCATATGAGGATTGTGTAACAGAGTTAGAGGGCATTCGTCGTGAAAGACGCATCATCCAGGAAACACAGAGGCATATGTCATCAGAGCTAGCTGAGCTGAGAACACTGCGATCAGAGATGAGCCAACTAGTGGATGCTGTCCGTAACTTGCAGACGCCATCTTCGCTCCAAGCTCGCAACTCAGAGTCAAGAGTGATGCCGTCACAGTCACCGATTGAACTTGGATCCTGTGATGGGGAAGAGGATGACTGGCCTGCACCACCACCATGGCCGGACCCTGTAAAAGTAGTGCCTAACAATCCATCTCAGCCGTATCATCTTAATAAAAGGGCAGACGAGCTCCCCTGTGTTAAGGAGGAGGCCATGCCAACCCCAACTAGTAATCACTCTGTGGGCCAATCAAAAACTCCACACTCATTCCGTAAGGTCCTGCCTACCACGAGGCCACTGGACGACAATACCCGTTACTCGCCTCCCTGGTTCAAGCCTATTCAGCCTCCGCCACAGCCAAACAGTTGTCCTGCAGCTGGATTCAAGTTTCCCACAGCTTATGGTGGTCACAGGAGTGAGCTCGGATATGACTTGGCCCCTCCACAGCAGCACTCAAGAATGTCAAAGTCACAACAACTGCCCGCTGGACGGCCTCAGGGAAATAATCACCTCATCTCAGAGCCAAGTTACCATGGGCCACGCCCCACAATCCCTAACTTCTCAAGTCGAGACCCAAGTGAGTTTGCTCGGCTCAAGATCTCACTGGAGAACCTCTTACCTCAGACTGCAAGCGAGCTGTTTAAGTATCAGGTGTTGGTCGATCACCTGCACCTAGAAGAGGCCAAGCTAATTGCCGACGCCTACCTCAACTCTCCAACGCCCTTCTCAGACACGATGGTAGCCCTGAATGACAAGTACGGCCAACCACATCAGATAGCTCTGAAGCGTATAGCTGCTGTGTTGGATGCACCGGACGTCAGGCGTGGAGATCTGGCTGCATTCGAGAAGTTTGCACTCCAGATACAATCACTGGTAGGAATGCTGAAAACATTGGGGCCCGAAGGAGAAATTGAATTACAGTGTGGCTCTCATGTTGCTCGTCTGTTAAGTAAGCTGCCACCTGAACAGAGAGCAGAGTTTCGCCGCTGCATGTTCCATCAGGGCACACGCACCCACGCATTACCGGACCTTTCAGAATGGCTGAAATATGAGTCTTGGTGCCAGGACTCTGAAGGGCAGATAGTGGGGAGATGGGCCAGAGAGAAGCCGGTGTCCAAGCCGGAAGGACGACATGGCAAACGATCCATCACTGTCCTCCATGGTGCGAAGGAAGAAGCTAGGAAACCCGAAGTTCCAGGGCCAGGGAGCTCCTTTAAAGAGAACAAAAGCCGGCCATACTGTCCATTCTGTAACAATGATGAACACTACCTCAGCCAGTGTATAGCAGTATCCAAGCTGAATAAGGAGCAGCTGACAGAGTGGATAAGGAGTAATAAGAGGTGTTGGCGCTGTGCACGGCCACACCAAGCAGCCCAATGCAACTTGAAAAGGACATGCAGTCTCTGCCAGGGAAAACATCTTCAGGTTCTGCACGAGATCAATGTGAGACCCCCTAAGGCATCTGTGGTGGAGAACCACGGTACAAGGGCCACGACTGAGGTACTATACCTAGACCGACCAAGAGAAGGCAGCAGAGTTCTTTTGAAAGTAGTCCGAGTCCACATTCACCATGGTGACCGAACACTCGACACCTTTGCCATACTGGACGATGGTTCAGAGAGAACTATGCTGTTGCCAGAAGCAGCGGAGAAGTTAGGTGTCCAAGGGACCCCAGAAGACCTACCCCTACGTACAATCAGACAGGACATACAGACCCTCGGCGGCACATCGGTGTCATTCACCGTTTCTTCCCCGACAAAGCCAAAGAGAAGGTTCAAGATTTCAGGGGCATTCACTTCAGCTCGCATTGGGTTAGCTGACCATACATACCCCATCAAGCAACTTCAGCAGAAGTACAAACACCTTATTGGCCTTCCCCTGCGTAATCTCACAAAGGTGGAGCCCTTGCTTCTCATTGGGAGTGACCACCCCCATCTCATCACCCCCATTGAACCTGTCAGGTTGGGACCTCCAGGAGGGCCTGCTGCCATTCGCACTAGACTGGGCTGGACACTGCAGGGCCCAGCTAGTGTAGTCTGTGACCTCACCCGACCACATCAGTGTCTATTCACCACAGTAGCCCCCCAGGTGAACGAGTTGATGAAGAACGTCGAGAGACTATGGCAGGTTGATACTGTTCCATTCAGAAGTGAAAAACTGGTTACTCGTTCAAAGCAGGACCAAGATGCCATCAGTATCCTTGAGTCCAAAATCACCAGAGTAGAGGTTGACGGCATACTACGTTATGCCACCCCTCTGCTTCGTCGAAAGGACATGCCGCTCCTTCAGGCCGCTAAAGAAGCCGTCATTCCCAGTCTACGAAGTGTAGAAAGGCGACTGGCCAAAGATCCTGCAAAGGCTGAATCTTACCGAGTGGAGATGGAGAAGCTGATCAAGGCAGGCTCTGTCATTAAGTGTGGCCCAGAATTACCAGTAGAAGAAGGTCAAGAGACGTGGTATATCCCACACCATATGGTGAGTCATAATGGAAAAAATAGGCTGGTGTTCAACTGCTCTTATCAACATCAAGGGCAGAACCTGAATGACTACCTGTTGCCTGGGCCAACTTTGGGAGCATCACTTTTGGGAGTCCTGCTACGCTTCCGGGAGCATATCGTGGCAATCAGCGGAGACATCAGAGGTATGTTCCACCAGGTTCGCCTCCTCCCAGAAGATCGTGCCCTGCTCAGATTCGTTTGGAGGGATGTCGGTTCAAGAGAGCCCCCTGCAGTATATGAGTGGCAGGTGCTACCGTTTGGAACGACATGTAGCCCCTGTTGCGCCATGTTTGCCCTGCAGCACCATGTCACCGCCAACAGCCAGCCAGACGACGAGGTGAGGGTCTCAGTTGAGAAATGTTTTTATGTGGATAATTGCCTCCAGAGTGTTCCTACCATCACTGAGGCGAGGTGCTTGGTCAACGAACTACGAGCCCTCCTAGCATCTGGAGGCTTTGAGCTGCGGCAGTGGGCCAGCAATGAACCAGATGTGATAAGCCACCTACCAGAAGAGAGCCGATCTGCGAGTGTTGAGTTATGGATGGCTCAGAACAAGACGGATGCCCCAGAATCCACCTTAGGGCTAAGCTGGCTTTTTCACGCTGATGTCCTAGGCTACAAGCATCGTCATGTAGAGTATGGTGTACCAACTATGCGTAATATTTACAAAGTGTTGGCAAGCCAGTATGATCCCCTGGGGTTCATATTACCCTACACTACCAGGGCCAAGATACTTGTCAGGCACCTTTGGGACAAGCATCGAGGATGGGATGACCCATTGCTACCTCAAGAGCTTCTACAGCAGTGGGAGGTCTGGGAGGAAGAACTACAAATCCTGCCTGAGGTCACCTTGCCCCGGCCATACTTGCCAAAGGAGGTCGACATCGCAGGTCTGCACAGAGAGATACATATATTCTGCGATGCCTCGGAAGAAGCTTATGGTTCTGTAGCGTATCTCCGGACTACTGACAGACATGGTGGAGTGTATCTGTCATTCCTGATGGCCCGCTCTCGAGTCTCCCCCAAGCGGCTTCACTCCATACCCCGATTGGAGCTCTGTGCAGCGCTCACTGGTGCCCAACTCTCACGAGTACTCGAGAAGGAGCTTACCATCAACATCGACCAGACAATCCTGTGGTCTGACTCTACAACAGTGCTGACATGGCTGAAGTCTGAGTCCTGCCGATTTAAAGTCTTCGTCGGCACTCGCGTGGCCGAGATCCAAGAGTTGACCGACGGGCACGTCTGGAGATATGTAGACTCAGCAAGGAACCCTGCTGATGACTTGACACGCGGGAAAACGCTGAGGGAGCTTGTCGAGTCCAACAGATGGAGTCAGGGACCCTCCTTTCTCCTGCTACGTCAAGACTCGTGGCCGGAGGATCACGCTGTTCCCCAAGCCGAAGATACCTCAGAGTTACGAAAGTCTGCCTTCTGTGGGATCACCGTAGATGCATCAAGTCAGCCTACTCCAGACCTGAGTCACCTCAACTCTTGGAGGGAGCTGGTAGAAGTGACAGTGAAAGAGTTGCATGGGGCGGCCAACTCCCAGGGTCCCCCCACTGCCGAAGATTACCGACAAGCAGAGCGGGCGATCTTCCAGAGGGCTCAGACGGATAGTTTCCAGCAGGAGTACAGTTTACTGAAAGCTGGTAAACCGATCCCTAGGAGTAGTCGACTCCTCACTCTGTCTCCGGAGCTGGATGAGAATAAAGAGCTCATTCGTGTTGGAGGACGACTCCGTAGAGCAGAAGACCTTGAATTAGCAGCTCTTCACCCAGTCATCTTAGATCCAGGTCATTAAGTAACCAAGCTCTTGATTGAAGATTTCGACCGCAGCCTCGGCCACCCAGGCCCAGAGCGGGTGTTCGCTGAGCTTCGACGATCTTTCTGGATCCTGCGGGGGCGTGAGGCTGTTCGACGCCACCAGTATAGCTGTGCAGACTGCCGGCGATGGAGGGCCAAACCTACTGTACCAAGGATGGCAGACTTGCCAGCGGCACGTCTGCGCCTATTCAAGCCTGCTTTCTACTCTACGGGGATGGACTGCTTCGGGCCATTTGAAGTTAAGGTGGGCAGGCGCCGGGAGAAGAGATGGGGTATCATCTTCAAGTGCCTCACTATCAGGGCAGTTCACCTGGACCTCCTCACCAGCATTGATACGGACTCTTTCCTGATGGCCCTGCGCCGATTTATTGCCCGCCGAGGCACGCCAGCAGAGCTGTTCTCAGACCAGGGGACGAACTTCAAGGGAGGTGAGCGAGAACTCCATGAGACCTTCATGAGAATCTCCCCTGAGTTACAAAGGCTTCTTGCACCAAAGAAGATTGTCTTCCGATTCAACCCCCCAGCAGCTCCCCACTTTGGAGGGGTGTGGGAGCGGGAGATACGCTCTGTGAAGAGTGCACTTTATGCCACAGTGGGTGCTCAGCCTCTCTCTGAAGAAGTGCTTAACACTGTGCTTATTGAAGTGGAGGGGATTCTCAACAGCAAGCCCATGGGTTACGTTTCTTCGGATGCCAGCGACCCAGATCCGGTGACTCCCAACGTTCTTCTGATGGGGCGGCCCGATGGCTCTCTACCTCAAGTAGTCTACCCCGAGAACGAGCTCCTCAGTCGCCGCCGTTGGAAGCATTCGCAAGTTTTGGCGGACCACTTCTGGGCTCGTTTCATTCACCTCTACTTGCCAAGTCTTCAAGCTCGCCAGAAGTGGCAGGCTACACCAGCTGACATCGTACTGGACAGTGTGGTGATGATCGTGGACCCGCATCTTCCCAGAGCCTTATGGCCGATCGGGAGGGTGGTCAAAACTTATCCCAGCTCTGACGGGCACATCAGGTCAGCTGACATAAAGGTGAAGAAGAGAGTCTACACCCGGCCGGTTGCCCGGCTGGTGGTGCTTCCCGCACTTCCTTCGGGAGAAGATGTGGAACATTCCACTCCAGCAACCTCAACTCCGCCTTAGCCCTTTGTTGCCTTTAATGAGGGGCAAATGTATTGCACATTTGGGGGCGGCTGTAGAAAAGGCTCCAAAGTTAATGAGTACAGTTTTTTGTGGAGGTCTTTATATTTGTGTGCGGAGGATGTTTTCACCGCTGTTAGCGCGAGGAGGTTAACTAGGAGTCGTGTGCGTAAATGAAAGCGTGAGTACCCACCTCTTGTATAGTTGTCATATTGTTAGTGTTTACCTGTGTTCACGTGAGTTTGGTTGGGTAATGTGAGTGAAAGCACGAGCCTGCGTGCTCGCGGTGTGCGCGGTGCGTTTATGGGGGCACACCTGACTCAGTGTGTCTGTTCTGCATGTATTATGTCTGATTGAGAGCATGTTTCTTTGTACTCTTATAACGTAGTGTTAGTATGGGTTATGTTTGAGCAGTAGTTCCAAGTTGTAAGTGTGAATGATGTGTGTTTAATTAGGCTGCTGGTCAGTTAAGTGAATTCAGTGACAGGATGTAGTAACATGCTGGGTATTTCATAATAAAAGCAGCCTGTGAGTTACTGCAGTTAAAGAGGTTCATAAAACTGTAAATGTTACATAAAGTTGGTTAGCAGTAACTTGATAAGATTGGTATGTTTAAGTAACTGTGATTTGTGTTTTGTATGTTAGTTCATAATGGTGTGAATGAGGAGAAATGTGATACTAACAATTGAATTACTTTATCTGTGTGAGTATAATTTATATAAGGTGATCCTGTTACTTTACATAGGTGAAGTCAATTTATGTTTGTTATTCTTTATTATTGTAATTGTATTTTGTTATTCTGTCTTTATAGAAACCACACACACACATACACGCAAGTTCAAGTAAAGAAGAAGTTAAGCCTGAAACCTCTCTCTGCTCTTTTCTCCATTATACTTCGAATGGTGGCCTTAAGTTGTGTTCTGGCCGACACCCTGGTGTGAACCTAGTGCTTATCATAGAACCAGTGCCTAGCGTGAGCTAGCATCATTATCTCCACTACAGTCCTATACTTTACAATATTGATTGAACTGTTAACAGATTGTGTTCAGCATGTTCAGAACAAACATAAAAAAATCATCTAAAATTTGATCCCTGGACTAGTAATATAAACTTTACACGATAAAGTAAAACAAAAGGTCACTATTACTTTACTGCTTTTCTTTAATTGTTTATAATGTAACTTCTATTTTGTTTTGTGAGTGTTAAATAGTCGTTGTAATACAGGCCAGGCAGTATAGTAGTAGTGGGCATGGATGGAGAGTTAGTGTAAATACAGTAACACACCATATGATGACGTTGTTCTGCAGGTTCATCATCATCATTTTCATCTCGCTCCGCCGGGTCCGACTCTGGCTGGAACATGTAAAGCTGGATGGACAAGTCTTCTGTTGTTGACATTTTGTAAATAACGTGTGAATAAACATTTTCTGCACCGCTACATAATCGTATCTCTTCTATCAAACTACAAAAATGGCCGAACAGGGTGGAGTTGAATCGAGTGTCACCTCTGCAACCTGGAGAGGGGGCGGGGTATGGAGTGTCTCATTTGCATTTAAAGAGGCCACACCAAAACGAGTTGCTCTCAGAAGCACATCAGAAAAGGGGTGGAGCTATAATAATGAGGAATTCACACCCAAGCATTGCAGTTCTGCTTTATAAAGACCACAACTGTATGATTTATATGTAAAAAGGAAGGATTTAAAAGCATGATATGTCCCCTTTAAACGAAAGATGACAAGGGTATTGATAATTATCTTTTTTTCTAACTTGGTCACAAGTAAAATCTTACAACCAACCAGCACCTACACACACACAGGCAGTAGAAAGCTGGGAGTATTCTGTGCTGAGGATAGCGTGCTGCTCTCCATGCTGCCAGTGAGCAGGTTCTAAGACTCAATACCAACTTCAAGCAGTACAGATAACATCTTGGGTTTAACCCCTGAACCTCAGCATGTTGCTGGCCATTGGCTGGCTGATGTTAACACTTGCACTTTGGCTTACCATCATGTAAATTAGGGTGTCAATACAGCAACCCCCCAAAGCAACACAAAGGAACAATGAAATGTTACATTTCTCATGTGATACAGTCAAGTTCTCAGAACTAATATCCCAGTAAATATCCTTTAATTCCCCCTGTTGGGGTGGCTTTAAGTCACCCCACAAAATCGGAGTAGACACCTCATGTGACACAATCATATCAACACAAAGACACAAATCTGGCCACGGATTTACATGAGTAGGAACAGGAGGAGTTCTTCTTTTTACAGTTGGCCTTGGTTTCACTTTCAACCCAATCTCATCAAGAACTAGTTCTCCTTTCTGGTCAACAAAATCCAAGGTTAGGGTTAGATAAGATAATTATCTATCTATCTATCTATCTATCTATCTATCTATCTATCTATCTATCTATCTATCTGTCTGTCTGTCTGTCTGTCTGTCTGTCTGTCTGTCTTCTGTCTGTCTGTCTGTCTGTCTGTCTGTCTTTCTATCTATCTATCAATCAATCTATTAATCTATCTATCTATCTATCTATCTATCTATCTATCTATCTATCTATCTATCTATCTATCTATCTGTCTGTCTGTCTGTCTGTCTGTCTGTCTGTCTGTCTGTCTGTCGGTCTGTCTGTCTGTCTGTCTGTCTGTCTGTCTGTCTGTCTGTCTGTCTGTCTGTCTGTCTGTCTTTCTATCTATCTATCTATCAATCAATCTATTAATCTATCTGTCTATCTATCTATCTATCTATCTATCTATCTATCTATCTATCTATCTATCTATCTATCTATCTATCTATCTATCTGTCTGTCTGTCTGTCTGTCTGTCTGTCTGTCTGTCTGTCTGTCTGTCTGTCTATCTTTCTATCTATCTATCAATCAATCTATTAATCTATCTGTCTATCTATCTATCTATCTATCTATCTATCTATCTATCTATCTATCTATCTATCTGTCTGTCTGTCTGTCTGTCTATCTGTCTATCTTTCTATCATTCTATCAATCTATCAATCTATCTATCTATCTATCTATCTATCTATCTATCTATCTATCTATGCTGACATGAGTGAACATCTATGGCCCATCTCTGCTCTGTTTCTATGCTTGTCTACTTCAATCTTTTGTCCCACATATTATAGAAGATTCATCTTAGTTCCTCTGATCATTTTCATTCTGGTTCTGATCAACCAACGCAAACGTGTGAGTCACTTCCCCCTGGTTTTGTGTGTGGGAGTTTAGAGTGGAACCTGTTAGTTCCCTCTCACACACACACACACACACACACACACACACACACACACACACACACACACACACACACACACACACACACACACTAGTTCAACATTAAGCAGGATGTAAGGACTTTTAAAAAAGTGCTGTAAACTAGGTGAAAGTTGTTTTTGTGATTTTAAAATAATTTTATGTCAGTTAACGGATATGAGTGTCCAGAGTCCAAAGATGAGAAGTGTTGTGATGCGACATGTGACCTTTTTAGTTTACCCACTCCATAAAAGCACATGATCGATCACTCATCAACCTCTGGTCTTGTTTGTCACTTTAAGAACAAGTGACACATTAATGCCAAAGCCAAAGTTCCCCAAACAACGCTCATGATGCCAAAGGTTCTGCTGCATTTCAAAGAACAGGAAACAAAGCTGAATTCTAGTAAAAATGAAGAATCAAAGACTAAAAATGCCTCCTGGACAGAGAGAAAAACATTTGTTTCCCCACATTTGCAGGTCCCTGACTATGAGGCGCCGATTGTGAAGTTGCGCATGCTGAAATAAACAGCAAATTTTTTGCAAAAAAACAAGCTTAAAACATTTATTTAAATGTTTTTTTTAACAGATTTACAGCAATATTTGTGAAGTTTGTGATATTTGTCTCGCGAGAAAATGTAAAGTCAAAGTTTAATCTAAATGTTTAATCAAATTGTTAAATCTAAATCTAAACGTTAAATCTAAAGGTTAAATATTTCAATTAGCGTTTAAGATTTAACATTTTTAAATATGAAATCTAAATCTAAATGTTAAATTTAAATGTTAGATATTTAGATTTAACATTTATGATTAAACATTTTAAATATTAAATCAAAACGTTAAATATTTTGATTAAAAAAAATTAGATTTAACATTTTAAATATTAAATCTAAATCCATCTATCCATCCATTTTCTGACCCGCTTGTTCCTGTTTTTCAGGGTCACAGGAGTCTACCAGTGCTTACAGTATATCCGGCTCACACTAGGCGCTTGGCAGGGGTACACCCTGGACAGGGCGCCGGTCCATCACAGGGCAACACACAGACAGACTAACAACCATTCACATATATTCACTCCTATGGACAATTTGGAGACTAGAGTCAACCTATCAGTCATGTTTCTGGAATTTTTTTGTTTTTGAAGGCGGAGTACCCTGAGGAAACCCACGCAGCACGGGGAGAACATGCAAACTCCACACAGAAAGGACCCAAGTTTCCTCCCCAGAGCTTGAACCCAAGACCTTCTTGCTGTGAGGCGGACGTACATGCTAACCACTAAGCCACTGTACGTGAATCTCAATGTAAACATTAAGTCTAAAAGTTAAATACTTAGATTTTGACTTTTTTACTTTCTGTGTGGAGTTTGCAAGTTCTATCTCTGTGCTGTGTGGGTTTCCTCTTGGTACCCCGGCTTCAAAAACAAAAACAATCCAAAAACATGACTTTTAGATAGATTGGAGTTCCTATATTTCCCGTAGAAGTGAATGTGAGTGTGAGAAGTTGTCTGTGTCTGTGTGTTGTCCTGCAATAGACTGGCACCCTGTCCAGGGTGTACCCCCGCCTCACGCCCATTGAGAGCTGGAGATAGGCACCAGCAGACCCCCGCCACCCTGAAAGAAGGAGCAAGTGGGTCATGAAATGGATGTATAGATGGATTTTGATGTAACATTTATTATTTTGATTTAACATTTAGATTTAGATTTAACATTTAGATTTAACATTTAGATTTATGTTTAATAATAAACATTTAGATTTAGATTTAATATTTAACAATTTGATTCAATATTTAACATTTAACATATAGATTTAGATTTATTATTTAACATTTAGATTTAACATTGACATTATGTTTTTAAAAGGAAAAAAAAATCACAAATTTCACAAACATGGCTGTATAACTGGTCAAAAGCTATGAAAAAAAAATGCACATACGTTTTTTAAACATGGTTTATTCTCATGAAAATATAATGTCAATGTTGAACTGAAATGTAAATGGTGAATATTAAATCTAAATGTATAATTCTCACTTTTTTCTCAGAACATCAATAATAATAATAATAATAATAATAATAATAATAATAATAATAATAATAATAATAATAATAATAATAATAATAATAATAAATTGGACCTTGTTCTCCTCTTCTGTATTAGTGCCAAAATTAATTTGAACAAAAATTAATAAGATATGTGGATTGACATAAGAAGCAAAGGAAGGAATCGAGTCAATCTGCTGGTTCTCTTAGAATAACGCAAATACAAATGTAAACCCGTTTACCTGCTTTTAAATACGCTTTTGTGCGCGGTGATTCAGCCAACCTGGCAACGCAAAGCTGCAGTTTTTTCCCTGTTTCTCTGTAAACGGTGCTGTTTTTAAGTCCCGCCCACTTTGGGAAACTGAAACCAGATATAAAGTCAGAGTTTCCACATCGTCAGCGATAATAACTGATCATGATGGCTCTGAACACACAGACACCTTTCTACAACCCGGTAAGTTACACACACCGTTACACACACTGGAAAATTGAGAAATGTAAGGCTTTCCAGTCACTGGCAGAATTACATTAAATGATTGTGTTACATAAACCATGACACAGCGTTGATGTGGTTGATGATGATAAATTGTTAATCATTGCAGTTGTATAATTCTTATAATGAGACAGTTTTAAACGTGTATCACAGAGTTGTCTCTGACTAATTAACTAAGTGAGTTCAAATCTTCTTCTTTTTAATCTTTTAATCCTCGGAAGTGCCTCAAATTGCCTTGCCCCGTTAACAGGATTCAGGAAGTCAGAATTCTGACTTTAAGTTCATAAGTCAGACTTTTTTTTTACTCTTTTGAATTCTTTGGCTTCTTTTTTTTTTTTTTTTTTTTTTACAGTGGCCTCTTCCGTATTAGTATCTACATTAATTTAAACAAATATAAATAAAATTTGAGGACTGACTTGGCAAGCCAAACTGTTGGTTCTCTAAAAATAATAAATGTAAACCCGTTTACCCGCGTTAAAACACCATTTTACACACATCGTTACTACAGCGTTACTACAGCGTTACTACAGCGTTACACACATCGTTACTACAGCGTTACTACAGCTTTACTACAGCGTTACTACAGTGTTACTACAGCGTTACACACATCGTTACTACAGCGTTACTACAGCTTTACTACAGCGTTACTACAGTGTTACTACAGCGTTACACACATCGTTACTACAGCGTTACTACAGCTTTACTACAGCGTTACTACAGTGTTACTACAGCGTTACACACATCGTTACTACAGCGTTACTACAGCTTTACTACAGAGTTACGACAGTGTTACTACAGTGTTATTACAGCGTTACACACATCGTTACTACAGCGTTACTACAGCATTACTACAGTGTTTCTACAGTGTTACTACAGCGTTACACACATCGTTACTACAGCGTTACTACAGCGTTACTACAGTGTTACTACAGTGTTACTACAGCGTTACACACATCGTTACTACAGCATTACTACAGCTTTACTACAGCGTTACTACAGTGTTACTACAGTGTTACTACAGCGTTACACACATCGTTACTACAGCGTTACTACAGCGTTACTACAGCTTTACTACAGCGTTACTACAGTGTTACTACAGCGTTACACACATCGTTACTACAGCGTTACACACATCGTTACTACAGCGTTACTACAGTGTTACTACAGCGTTACTACAGTGTTACTACAGTGTTACTACAGCGTTACTACAGCGTTACTGCCAAACTCTACCAGAAAAGAGAGAGATTTAAGGCTTTCCAGTCACTGGCAGAATCAAATTAATAAAGAATGACACAGCGTTAATGCTTTAAGTAGCAGAAAGTTCAGGTGTAAAATGCGCTTCTACATGTTTAAGGGAATGTTTTCTAAATTTCGAAATGCAGAAATGGGCAACAGGTGGTGCGGGGGCCACATGTGGCCCTCGTTCTAATTTTGAGTAGCCCCCGCAAAGTAAACAAACAAATCACTCAAAAAAAAAAGAAAACATTAAAAAATACCAAAATATACTCAAAAGTCAATAAAAACATCAGAAACATGTATCAAACGACAACAGAAATACACAAAAATAACCAAAACTCAGACAAGTGGCTATGACACAGGGTGTGTTGTGTTTCACTGTGTGTTTTTATTAAAGTGGCGTTCCAGGCTGCAGCCCCCAGACTCTGGAATGGTCTGCCCCAGTCTCTCCGGGAGATGAACTGCGTGGACACTTTTAAAAAACATTTGAAGACTTCGCTTTTCAAAAATGCTTTTAGTTAACAAGATTTTATTTTCAATTTTTACTGCCCTTTTATGATGCTACACATGTGATGTAAATGTATGTTTATTGTTTCTGTGTACAGCACTTTGTGATTTTATCTGCGAAAAGCGCTTTATAAATAAATAAATAAAATACTTACTAAAGTAATGATTAAGTAATTAGTCATAATTAAATCTTTAGATGCTTAAAGTAATTTAATGTAATAATCACTGAACTATTCCAAATAAAAATAAACATTTGACGCAATAATACGCTTTAGAGACATTTTAGTTTAGGAAATGTATATATCGGACTTACTTTCTAATTACTTTAAAAAATAAATAAAGAATGCAAAGAGGGCGGGTTTTTAGCCTAAAATATTCAGTTAACAAATACAAATTAAGAATAATAATTTGTATAATTGGACCAATTGTGTTCTCGGATATTTTTACTGTTACCCTGGGGCTCCTTTGGACACCCTGGCAGGCCAGGTTTTGTCCGCGGGCCAAATGTTGTACACCCCTGTTCTTGTGAAGCACAGTAGTTTCAGTCCTTTGATTGATTGTCTCCAAATGAACCCGATTCCATTTCAGATTTTACCCATTTGTATTTTCATGGACATTTCAGTGGCCCTAAATTTGTAAAACTATCTGTTTGTTTTAACAAATTATGTATGAAGCTCAGTTTTATCTTTTTATTATCTGTCCTGTTGAAATAGAACGCCAAATGTGTGGAGGACCAAACCTGCCAAAATTAGAATTAAATGAATAAATAAATAAACGTGAAAATAAAGCAAAATTGAAAATTAAATACAAATAAATAAATATAAGTGGGGAAAAAATACAGAAGTAAAAATTTAAATACACAATATAAATTTGTCATTAAATAAATGAATACAAAAGAAATGCAAAAATTAAATATATTGTTAAAAATGTAATATGTATTGATAAATAAAAGTGGAAATAAAAAGGAAATACAAATATGATACTTTTATTCATTCCATGGGGATCCACCAATAGGCCAACAGTAATAAGAAATTAATATTAATATTTGTTATTTTTCACATTTATTTATTTTTGATTTTGGTAGGTTTGGTCCTTCATACAAATGATGCCATGTTTAAAAAAACTTCTGTTAATTGTTTTGTCACAATAAGAAACTGAACGAACCTTAGGTTCCTCTCGTAACCTCGGTTCTATGACTAATATTTTGTGAGATGTCTCACTATGGGATGTGACGTCTGTCTACAATCCTCAGAAGCACTCTATTTCACTATGCCAATCCTGATTGGCCGGTGAAGCGTGACAGTCGGCTGGGAGGACTCTCACTAGCCAATCAGGATTGGTATAGTGACATAGAGTGCTTCTGTGGATTGTAGACATATCCTATAGACATCTCATGAAATATTGTGAAATTGAACTTTGATTAATGACACACACTCTGCTACGATGTGTCGTTATAATTACATGTTAAAAACAGAGTGAGTGCTCCATAAACTGTCCACATGCTCACCTGGCTGCAGGTAGTCAGTTTATTGATTAGCACTCAGAATGATTATTAGTCCTGACTTTTTCCAGATAATTCCCTTCACTGGATCCATCCATGGAGGTCTGCTGGAGGGGAAGAGCATCAGTATCAGTGGACGAGTGTTACCTGGAGCTGACAGGTCTGTTCTCTGTGTTCTGTGTCTGCAGAATAAAAAATATATATATCAAAGTTTTTAAAGGGATCCTTCACTGTTTTTACAATTGTGTCCAAAAACTTATAAATGTCCTTATTAGTAGATCTATGTCCAAAAAACTCTTTATTAAGCACCATATTCAATTAATGGACTTCTTAAAATGGGACTAGTTCACAGTTTTAGAGCCTGTGTTCCTCCATCTCACATGATTGATGATGTCACAAGGCCCCACTGCCTGTAAACATCCTATTGTTTTCAGCCTGATTTTTTGATCATTTAGTCAAAATGACAACTTGTGCTGCTTTTGGTTGCTCTAAACAACCAGGAAAACGTTAAAGATGTGTGTCTTCACAAGAGCATCAGCTGTGCACTGTTCAAAGGAGAGTTATGCTGCGTTTGATTGCACTTGGAACCCGGAAAGATCCGGGTCATCAAGGTAAATGCGTTTCATTCAGTGAGCCATAAAAACATGACTGCCCACAGTATGCTGAGGTTTGTTTTGATATTTTTGGAGGAGCAAAAATACCTGCTGAGGTAATATACTGTATATTGGCTCCTTGAAAATGCCATTACAAAGTTATTCTACACTTTTAGTAACACAAATGAAAAAATAGTCGACGCATAAATGTAAAATTTGAGAAGAAAGTGACTGTTTACATCTAACGGTGTACCTTTGATAAGACGTGATTCCGATCGACTCGGGCTGTTTGGATCCTAACAGAATTACAGAGTCGGGATCCTGAGCTCAAGAGCTATTTTATTGCACTTTTTTGTTCTGTCAGGTTTATCCAGGTGTACAATCGAACGCACCATAAAGATCCCTGAAGAGAGCTCTTCTTCTCTGCTTCACTGTCTAATACCAAACCACAGAGTTGAAACTGTCGCCCCCTGCAGTCACAGATTTTCTTTGGGCCACAACTGTTTTTCTCCTCTGTCTGTAAACAAAAGAGGTTTACATCGACATCTTTAACTTTTCCTGATTATTTTAGAGCAACGTAAAGCAGCACAAGTTGTCATTTTGACTGAAAAAGCTATTAAATCTATCTATAAAGCAAAAAACGTCTGCGAGCCTGTGCGTGCATGCGTATGTGTGTGTGGAGCGAATATCTCCCCGACGCGGTATCAGTTCGACCTGAAACTTTGTCACACACACACACACACACACACACACACACACACACACACACACACACACACACACCACACACACACACACACACAACCCACACACACACACACACCCCACACACACACACACACACACACACACAGTGTTTATAATAACAAATAAAAATATACTAAATTCGTAAAATAAAACAAAAAACTAAACAATATTTATACAAAAAGTACACAAAACAACAACAGAAATGCACAAAAATATACAAAAAGGGTCCAAAAACACATATATTACAGACAAATACACCAAACAACACATATATGAAAATGACTCAAAACTACACAAAAAAAGATACAAAATACACAAAATGACTCCAGAATCACTACAATGGCAACAAAAAACTACAATTGAAAACAATGGATGTTTACAGGCACTGGGGCCTTGTGACATCATCAATCGCACGATTTCAAGGAGGAATAAAGGTTCTAAAACTATAAAGTAGTCCCATTTTAAAATGAAATCAAATAAATATGGTGCATAATAATGTGTTAAGTTAGGCATAAATCTACTAATAAGGACATTTAGAAAGTTTTTGGGCACATTTGTAAAAACAGTGGAGGGTCCCTTTAAAACCGTCCCAGCTTTACTTTACAGTGAAATAACATCAGTTAAAGATGATCCTTGTCACTTTAATGGCTGATGTTTTCTTTTTGCTTTCTCCAGGTTTAATGTGAATTTACAGTGTGGCTCCAGAGCCAACGCAGACATCGCTCTTCATATCAATCCACGCTATGAATGCTCCACGTATGTGGTGACCAACAGCTTCCAGCGTGGCAGGTGGGGCAAGGAGGAGAGGAAAACCAACTCACCTTTCCACCCAGGCTCCGCCTTCAGCCTGGTCATCACCGTCTCCCGTGAGACCTACCAGGTAATGGAACGACGCATTTTAAAAATCCTGTTCATTTAATGGTATCAACATGTTGCTTCTTTGTTTATGAGATAAATTTTAATCTAATAACTTGACAAATTACAGAGATGATATTTGGTGCAACTGTGGCT
This sequence comes from Gouania willdenowi, assembly GCF_900634775.1. Lineage (NCBI taxonomy): Eukaryota > Metazoa > Chordata > Actinopteri > Blenniiformes > Gobiesocidae > Gouania > Gouania willdenowi. Next base: position 41,777,650 of record NC_041056.1, on the reverse strand, counting down.
AGCATGGGCTAACAACATGAAAGGCTAAAAGCTCATTTTAGAATTAAGTTACTTAGCACCATTTTATTCAAGAAAAGGGAAACTATATAATTATTGTTAGGTCTAAAGAGGTTAAAAGAGTATATACACAACATGCCAGAAAGATACACAAAATTACTCCAACAACAAAAATACACAGAAATAACTCCAAAAACACAGTATGACCACAAAAATGCACAAAATTGCTCACACGATACAAACCCACACACAATGAAAGAAAAAATATATACAAAAGAACAGCAAAAACACACAAAATGTGAGAAAAATACAATATGACAACAAAAAAAAGCACAACTTGATGGAAAAAGTACAAAACAACTGCAAAAAATATAGAAAATAAGAGAAAAATATACAAAATGACAACACAAATACACAAAATGACTCTCGACAACAAAAACACACAATGATTCCAAGAAAAAAATAAAACACCAACACACAAAATGAAATAAAATATGCGGAAATAAAGCAAAATTGCAACAAACACACACAAATCCATTGTAGTTTCCTGTATTAATGCTCAGATTAAAGCTCAGATTGAGCATTAATACAGACCCATTAATGTTGATGAAGCTCCATCTTTTCTCTCCTTAGCTGACTGTGAATGGATCCTACTTCATGGATTATCGACATCGAATCCCATTTCATCAAGTGGACACCATCTCAGTTGGAGGGAAAGTTGAGGTCTCCAACATTTACTTCAACAATCCAGTGGTAACAGGAAAAATAACACAAAGAGGAAAATCTGTGTCCCACTTACGGTGGCACTAATGAACCTGCTTTTTTTCTCTTTGGTGTTTATTCTCTAATACAGCCGACGTGTCCACAGATAGCATTCCCAAACCAGAGCTGCTTTCCCCCTCACCCTGCATTCCCGGCCCAACCAGGGTTCCCGGCCCAACCAGGGTTCCCGGCCCATCCAGGGTTCCCGGCCCATCCAGGGTTCCCGGCCCAACCTGGATGTCCTCCTACAGTGAGTGTCTGTCTGGGTGTATTTGCATAAACTGCTTCCACATCTGTGATGGTTTGAAGGGCTTAAATGCTGCAACTAATTTTTTTTTCTTCTACAATTATTGGCCAAAACCGAAAAACAAAGGCCAAAAAACGAAAGACATTATTGTGCAAATTATTAGTAGAATCAAATGTATGGCTATGTGAATGTGTATTAACCTCACTTTTAAAACATTGTAATTGTTGATCGCCTGTTTTTAACCCTTATGGGATTACCAGGATCAGCTCTGTTTAAAAGGTCTTGAACAAAGTCGTAATAGCTAACCTGCAGGTTGTAGAGGTAATGGGGTTTAAACCAATCACAGTCATCCTTTTACTTAAATCAAGTCCATAAAATAAAAGAATTAATAATATCTTGTTTGAAAAAAAAGGTTAAGAAATGTTTAATTATAATTTGTTTTCCTAATCACATATTTAATAATAAATTAAAGAGGTTTACTGTTCAGACTAAACACTAGTATCAGCAGAAAAAACTATTTGAATGCTGGTACGTCACTAACTCACTGATGAGTGCAGTGATAAACATGCTTTCAACCTACAACCTATTATTAATTCATACCTATTTGAATCACAGACTGTTGGATAACAAACACATTTGCATGTGATTAGAAATAAAAGACTGGGCAAATCAGAATCAATAGTCCTTTATTTATCCCAGGGAGAAATGACTTACGATACAGTAGTGATGTCACTCCTCTCTCTGTCCGTGTACAAACCGAGACTCAGCTGTTTCTGTTTGGGGGGTCCCTCCCTCCCTCCGTGTATCTCCGTCATGCTTTAAAGGGGACATATCATGCTAAATACACATTTTTAGCCCTTAAATGCATTTTGTTGTATATTTAAAGTGTTTAGAAGTACAGAAAAGTTTAAATTAGTCTCTTCAGGTGCTCCGTAGATATCTTTATATTCTGTTTTGGTCATATTTTTCAATCTGTTTCGATTTTTCTATTCTCTATAACATTTTTTGAACAATAACGTCACAGTATTTGCATCGGAACTGCCAAATTAGGACATCAACTCCAGGTCCAACACTTCGAGCAATCTGCCATTTTTATTTCTCGCTTTTATTTTGTAGTCCAAGCTCCAGGATGCAGAAGTTACGAGAGGATAAGTCAAACTGTTCGGTTGTTGGATGTAGTAACCCACACACTTCATTACAACGTCTCCCAGCATCAGAACCTTTTCAAAGTGCCTGGTTGAGTTTTATTTTTTACAGAAATGTACCCACATCTGTGGGTAAGGTCATTTTTGTGTGCGTGAAGCACTTCAAGGACGACTGCTTCATCAACCTCCACCAGTATAAAGAAGGATTTACAGAAAGACTTTGTCTGATTGAGGGTTCAATTCCTTCTATCTTTGGAGACGATGAACAGAGCACTTCGGTAAACTGTAAATAACGCGAAAAAGTGTGATGATAAGACGTCCCTGTCATTGTTTTGTTAGCATTAGCAGTTGTACCGTCTTCATATGTTAGCGCTGTGTGCTCGTTTTAGATCCTTGATGATATGGCCTACGTGATTTAATTTAAGTCTAAAGTTTTCATTAGTCATTTCATTTTGCCATTTTTGTCTTTGAAAAGACTGTATTAAAATGCATTTCATGACGTTAGCTTGGCGCTAGCGTTAGCTCGGTGCTTGTGTTAGCTCACTTGTTAGGGTTCTGCAGGTTCATCATCTTCATTTTCATCTCGCTCCACCGGGTCCGACTCTGGCTGGAACGTGTAAGGCTGGATGGACAAGTCTAACGTTGTTGACATTTTGTAAATAACCTCTGAATAAAAAGTTTCTGCACCGCTACATAACCGTATCTCTTCTATCAAACTACAAAAATGGCCGAACAGGGTGGAGTTGAACTGAGTGTCACCTCTGCAGCCTGGAGAGGGGGCGGGGTATGAAGTGTCTCATTTGCATTTAAAGAGGCCACACCAAAGTGAGTTGCTCTCAGAAGCACATCAGAAAAGGGTAGAAAAGGGGTGGAGCTATAATAATGAGGAATTCAGACCCAAGCATTGCAGTTGCGCTTTATATAGACCACAACTGTATGATTTATATGTAAAAAGGAAGGATTTAAAACCATAATATGTCCCCTTTAATGACTGAGAACTGAACTTCAGAGTTTACACTTAAAGTGTTTCACTCGTATGTTTTTGGTGAAAAGTTCTGAATCTTTAGAATGTTTAGGTCGTGTTGAGCTTCTTCAGTTTTTTCCTCTTTTCTCCATCCTTCTTCTTCGCTGTTTACTTGCACAAAGTAGGTGGCGCAACACTGTCCCTGGCAGTCAATGTAAGGTACTGCAGCAGAAAGAAAGCAGGCTGGATTTTATCATTAATTTACAAGATTAAACGATGCGTCGATGACACAAAATCCGTGTCGACTAATTTTTGTAGTCGACATCTATTATATCGACTAATCATTGCAGCTTTAATAGATATAGTCACAGTTCTGTAAAATGTGTCCTAAAGGAAGCATATAAAGGCTAAACAGAAGAGGTCCAAGAACAGAGCCCTGAGGAACCCCACAGGACATTGGTAATCTGTCACAATTGAAGTTACCAATGCATACAAAATAACTTCACTCCTCCAAGTACAACTTAAACCATTGCAGAACTTTTCCATTTAGTCCAACCCACGTTTGCAAGATCTATGACACCGCATTTTCTGCTTCAGTGTTAAATGCAGCTCTAAGATCAATAGAATGAGAACTGATTCTTTTCCTAAATCAGTTTTGCTAATTTGTTTTGAACTTATTTGCCCTCCATGGACCCAATCACACATTTTTTTCAAAGGGAAAGGAAAATAACTCTTTCCTGTGTGTGTTTTATTATGACTGTATTAAAAATGACAGTGATTTTCATCTCTACGTTGTGTGTTTGTGTTAAGATTGTGCCGTACAGGAACTCCATCTTTGGAGGACTCGCTGCAGGCAGGACTATCGTCATCCAGGGAACTGTGCACCCCAACGCCACAAGGTGGGATTTTGTTTTATAACCCTTTTTAATGGGAGCAAATTCACAGGTAACAATAAAGTACAGTATAATGCAGAAAAATAGAACTTCCTTTTTGTTTTTAGTTTTTCCCCCCAAAGCCCCCCCTCCCCCCACCCATCCCTCCCTTCCTCCCTCCTGTATCACCCATGGGAAAGAAGTTATCAGTGCATAACGGTCAAGTGCATATCAGTAATACAAAATACATTTAAACAATGATGTCACTGTGTAAGGAGAGCTTTACATGAAACTAGTAGTTTGTGTGAAAAAAACAGGCTCATTGAGCCCCTCTGTTGGTCCTGTAGCCTTTAGCAGATTTCCAGAATGCACCACGACCGAACAAAAAGAACCAATCCTTTATGTAAATAGATGCACTGATGTCTCTGGTGCCGCCAGAGTACTAATGTATTACTCATACTAACATACTACTCATACTAACGTACTACTCATACTTACGTACTACTCATCCTAACGTACTACTCATACTAATGTACTACTCATACTAACATACTACTCACACTAACGTACTACTCAAACTAACGTACTACTCATACTAATGTACTACTCATACTAACGTACTACTCACACTAACGTACTACTCACACTAACGTACTACTCACACTAACGTACTACTCATACTAACACTAACGTACTACTCACACTAACATACTACTCATACTAACGTACTACTCATCCGAACGTACTACTCATACTAACGTACTACTCTTCCGAACGTACTACTCAAACTAACGTACTACTCACACTAACGTACTACTCAAACTAACGTACTACTCACACAAACGTACTACTCATACTAACGTACGACTCATCCTAACGTACGACTCATACTAACGTACTACTCATACTTACGTACTACTCTTCCTAACGTACTACTCATACTAACATACTACTCATACAAACATACTCCTCAAACTAACGTACTACTCACACTAACGTACTACTCATACTAACGTACTACTCATACTTACGTACTACTCTTCCTAACGTACTACTCACACTAACGTACTACTCATACTTACGTACTACTCTTCCTAACGTACTACTCATACTAACATACTACTCATACAAACATACTCCTCAAACTAACGTACTACTCACACTAACGTACTACTCATACTAACGTACTACTCATACTTACGTACTACTCTTCCTAACGTACTACTCACACTAACGTACTACTCATACTAACGTACTACTCATCCTAACGTACTACTCATACTAACGTACTACTCATACTTACGTACTACTCTTCCTAACGTACTACTCATACTAACGTACTACTCTTCCTAACGTACTACTCATACTAACGTACTACTCAAACAAACGTACTACTCACACTAACGTACTATTCATACTAACACTACTCATACTTACGTACTACTCTTCCTAACGTACTACTCATACTAATGTACTACTCATACTAACGCACTACTCACACTAACGTACTACTCATACTAACGTACTACTCATACTAACGTACTACTCATACTAAGTACTACTCATACTAACATACTTCTCATACTTACGTACTACTCATCCTAACGTACTACTCAAACTAACATACTACTCACACTAACGTACTATTCATACTAACATACTACTCATACTTACGTACTACTCTTCCTAACGTACTACTCATACTTATGTACTACTCATCATAACGTATTACTCATACTAACGTACTACTCACACTAACGTACTACTCATACTAACGTACTACTCATACTAACTTACTTCTCATACTTACGTACTACTCATCTTAACGTACTACTCATACTTACGTACTACTCTTCCTAACGTACTACTCATACTAACGTATTACTCATCCTAACGTACTACTCATACTAACGTACTACTCATACTTACGTACTACTCTTCCTAACGTACTACTCATACTAACGTACTACTCACACTAACGTACTACTCATACTAACGTACTACTCAAAATAACGTACTACTCACACTAACGTACTATTCATACATACTACTCTTCCTAACGTACTACTCATACTAACGTACTACTCAAACAAACGTACTACTCACACTAACGTACTATTCATACTAACACTACTCATACTTACGTACTACTCTTCCTAACGTACTACTCATACTAATGTACTACTCATACTAACGCACTACTCACACTAACGTACTACTCATACTAACGTACTACTCATACTAACGTACTACTCATACTAAGTACTACTCATACTAACATACTTCTCATACTTACGTACTACTCATCCTAACGTACTACTCAAACTAACATACTACTCACACTAACGTACTATTCATACTAACATACTACTCATACTTACGTACTACTCATCTTAACGTACTACTCATACTTACGTACTACTCTTCCTAACGTACTACTCATACTAACGTACTACTCATACTAACTTACTTCTCATACTTACGTACTACTCATCTTAACGTACTACTCATACTTACGTACTACTCTTCCTAACGTACTACTCATACTAACGTATTACTCATCCTAACTTACTACTCATACTAACGTACTACTCATACTTACGTACTACTCTTCCTAACGTACTACTCATACTAACGTACTACTCACACTAACGTACTACTCATACTAACGTACTACTCAAACTAACGTACTACTCACACTAACGTACTATTCATACTAACATACTACTCATACTTACATACTACTCTTCCTAACGTACTACTCAAACTAATGTACAACTCATACTAACGTACTACTCACACTAACGTACTACTCATACTAACGTACTACTCATACTTATGTACTACTCACACTAACGAACTACTCATACTTGCGTACTACTCATCCTAACGTACTACTCACACTAACATACTACTCATACTAACGTACTACTCATCCGAACGTACTACTCATACTAACGTACTACTCATCCAAACGTACTACTCAAACTAACGTACTACTCACACTAACGTACTACTCAAACTAACGTACTACTCATCCTAACGTACTACTCAAACTAACGTACTACTCACACAAACGTACTACTCATACTAACGTACGACTCATCCTAACGTACTACTCATACTAACGTACTACTCATACTTACGTACTACTCTTCCTAACGTACTACTCATACTAACATACTACTCATACAAACATACTCCTCAAACTAACGTACTACTCACACTAACATACTACTCATACTAACGTACTACTCATCCGAACGTACTACTCATACTAACGTACTACTCATCCGAACGTACTACTCATACTAACGTACTACTCATCCGAACGTACTACTCAAACTAACGTACTACTCACACTAACGTACTACTCAAACTAACGTACTACTCACACAAACGTACTACTCATACTAACGTACGACTCATCCTAACGTACTACTCATACTAACGTACTACTCATACTTACGTACTACTCTTCCTAACGTACTACTCATACTAACATACTACTCATACAAACATACTCCTCAAACTAACGTACTACTCACACTAACGTACTACTCATACTAACGTACTACTCATACTTACGTACTACTCTTCCTAACGTACTACTCACACTAACGTACTACTCATACTTACGTACTACTCTTCCTAACGTACTACTCATACTAACATACTACTCATACAAACATACTCCTCAAACTAACGTACTACTCACACTAACGTACTACTCATACTAACGTACTACTCATACTTACGTACTACTCTTCCTAACGTACTACTCACACTAACGTACTACTCATACTAACGTACTACTCATCCTAACGTACTACTCAAACTAACATACTACTCATACTTACGTACTACTCTTCCTAACGTACTACTCATACTAACGTACTACTCTTCCTAACGTACTACTCATACTAACGTACTACTCAAACAAACGTACTACTCACACTAACGTACTATTCATACTAACACTACTCATACTTACGTACTACTCTTCCTAACGTGCTACTCATACTAATGTACTACTCATACTAACGTACTACTCACACTAACGTACTACTCATACTAACGTACTACTCATACTAAGTACTATTCATACTAACATACTACTCATACTTACGTACTACTCTTCCTAACGTACTACTCATACTTATGTACTACTCATCATAACGTACTACTCATACTAACATACTTCTCATACTTACGTACTACTCATCTTAACGTACTACTCATACTTACGTACTACTCTTCCTAACGTACTACTCATACTAACGTATTACTCATCCTAACGTACTACTCATACTAACGTACTACTCATACTTACGTACTACTCTTCCTAACGTACTACTCATACTAACGTACTACTCACACTAACGTACTACTCATACTAACGTACTACTCAAACTAACGTACTACTCACACTAACGTACTATTCATACTAACATACTACTCATACTTACGTACTACTCTTCCTAACGTACTACTCAAACTAATGTACAACTCATACTAACGTACTACTCACACTAACGTACTACTCATACTAATGTACTACTCATACTTATGTGCTACTCACACTAACGAACTACTCATACTTGCGTACTACTCATCCTAACGTACTACTCACACTAACGTACTACTCATACTAACGTACTACTCAAACTAACGTACTACTCATACTAACGTACTATTCATACTAACATACTACTCATACAAACATACTCCTCAAACTAACGTACTACTCACACTAACATACTACTCATACTAACGTACTACTCATCCGAACGTACTACTCATACTAACGTACTACTCATCCGAACGTACTACTCATACTAACGTACTACTCATCCGAACGTACTACTCAAACTAACGTACTACTCACACTAACGTACTACTCAAACTAACGTACTACTCACACAAACGTACTACTCATACTAACGTACGACTCATCCTAACGTACTATTCATACTAACGTACTACTCATACTTACGTACTACCCTTCCTAACGTACTACTCATACTAACATACTACTCATACAAACATACTCCTCAAAGTAACGTACTACTCATCTTAACGTACTACTCATACTTACCTACTACTGTTCCTAACGTACTACTCATACTAACGTATTACTCATCCTAACGTACTACTCATACTAACGTACTACTCATACTTACGTACTACTCTTCCTAACGTACTACTCATACTAACGTACTACTCACACTAACGTACTACTCATACTAACGTACTACTCAAACTAACGTACTACTCACACTAACGTACTATTCATACTAACGTACTACTCATACTTACGTACTACTCTTCCTAACGTACTACTCAAACTAATGTACAACTCATACTAACGTACTACTCACACTAACGTACTACTCATACTAACGTACTACTCACACTAACGTACTACTCATACTAACGTACTACTCATACTAACTTACTTCTCATAATTACGTACTACTCATCTTAACGTACTACTCATACTTACGTACTACTCTTCCTAACGTACTACTCATACTAACGTATTACTCATCCTAACGTACTACTCATACTAACCTACTACTCATACTTACGTACTACTCTTCCTAACGTACTACTCATACTAACGTACTACTCACACTAACGTACCACTCATACTAACGTACTACTCAAACAAACGTACTACTCACACTAACGTACTATTGATACTAACACTACTCATACTTACGTATTACTCTTCCTAACGTACTACTCATACTAATGTACTACTCATACTAACGCACTACTTACACTAACGTACTACTCATACTAACGTACTACTCATACTAACGTACTACTCATACTAAGTACTACTCATACTAACATACTTCTCATACTTACGTACTACTCATCCTAACGTACTACTCACACTAACATACTACTCACACTAACGTACTATTCATACTAACATACTACTCATACTTACGTACTAGTCTTCCTAACGTACTACTCATACTTATGTACTACTCATCATAACGTACTACTCATACTAACGTACTACTCACACTAACGTACTACTCATACTAACGTACTACTCATACTAACTTACTTCTCATACTTACGTACTACTCATCTTAACGTACTACTCATACTTACGTACTACTCTTCCTAACGTACTACTTATACTAACGTATTACTCATCCTAACGTACTACTCATACTAACGTACTACTCATACTTACGTACTACTCTTCCTAACGTACTACTCATACTAACGTACTACTCACACTAACGTACTACTCATACTAACGTACTACTCAAAATAACGTACTACTCACACTAACGTACTATTCATACTAACATACTCCTCATACTTACGTACTACTCTTCCTAACGTACTACTCAAACTAATGTACAACTCATACTAACGTACTACTCATACTAACGTACTACTCATACTAACGTACTACTCATACTTATGTACTACTCACACTAACGAACTACTCATACTTGCGTACTACTCATCCTAACGTACTACTCACACTAACATACTACTCATACTAACAAACTACTCATCCGAACGTACTACTCATACTAACGTACTACTCATCCGAACGTACTACTCAAACTAACGTACTACTCACACTAACGTACTACTCAAACTAACGTACTACTCAAACTAACGTACTACTCACACAAACGTACTACTCAAACTAACGTACGACTCATCCTAACGTACTACTCATACTAACATACTACTCATACTTACGTACTACTCTTCCTAACGTACTACTCATACTAACATACTACTCATACAAACATACTCCTCAAACTAACGTACTACTCACACTAACGTACTACTCATCCTAACGTACTACTCAAACTAACGTACTACTCACACAAACGTACTACTCAAACTAACGTACGACTCATCCTAACGTACTACTCATACTAACGTACTACTCATACTTACGTACTACTCTTCCTAACGTACTACTCATACTAACATACTACTCATACAAACATACTCCTCAAACTAACGTACTACTCACACTAACATACTACTCATACTAACGTACTACTCATACTTATGTACTACTCACACTTACGAACTACTCATACTTGCGTACTACTCATCCTAACGTACTACTCACACTAACATACTACTCATACTAACGTACTACTCATCCGAACGTACTACTCATACTAACGTACTACTCATCCAAACGTACTACTCAAACTAACGTACTACTCACACTAACGTACTACTCAAACTAACGTACTACTCATCCTAACGTACTACTCAAACTAACGTACTACTCACACAAACGTACTACTCATACTAACGTACGACTCATCCTAACGTACTACTCATACTAACGTACTACTCATACTTACGTACTACTCTTCCTAACGTACTACTCATACTAACATACTACTCATACAAACATACTCCTCAAACTAACGTACTACTCACACTAACATACTACTCATACTAACGTACTACTCATCCGAACGTACTACTCATACTAACGTACTACTCATCCGAACGTACTACTCATACTAACGTACTACTCATCCGAACGTACTACTCAAACTAACGTACTACTCACACTAACGTACTACTCAAACTAACGTACTACTCACACAAACGTACTACTCATACTAACGTACGACTCATCCTAACGTACTACTCATACTAACGTACTACTCATACTTACGTACTACTCTTCCTAACGTACTACTCATACTAACATACTACTCATACAAACATACTCCTCAAACTAACGTACTACTCAAACTAACGTACTACTCATACTAACGTACTACTCATACTTACGTACTACTCTTCCTAACGTACTACTCACACTAACGTACTACTCATACTTACGTACTACTCTTCCTAACGTACTACTCATACTAACATACTACTCATACAAACATACTCCTCAAACTAACGTACTACTCACACTAACGTACTACTCATACTAACGTACTACTCATACTTACGTACTACTCTTCCTAACGTACTACTCACACTAACGTACTACTCATACTAACGTACTACTCATCCTAACGTACTACTCAAACAAACATACTACTCATACTTACGTACTACTCTTCCTAACGTACTACTCATACTAACGTACTACTCTTCCTAACGTACTACTCATACTAACGTACTACTCAAACAAACGTACTACTCACACTAACGTACTATTCATACTAACACTACTCATACTTACGTACTACTCTTCCTAACGTGCTACTCATACTAATGTACTACTCATACTAACGTACTACTCACACTAACGTACTACTCATACTTACGTACTACTCATACTAACGTACTACTCATACTAAGTACTATTCATACTAACATACTACTCATACTTACGTACTACTCTTCCTAACGTACTACTCATACTTATGTACTACTCATCATAACGTACTACTCATACTAACATACTTCTCATACTTACGTACTACTCATCTTAACGTACTACTCATACTTACGTACTACTCTTCCTAACGTACTACTCATACTAACATATTACTCATCCTAACGTACTACTCATACTAACGTACTACTCATACTTACGTACTACTCTTCCTAACGTACTACTCATACTAACGTACTACTCACACTAACGTACTACTCATACTAACGTACTACTCAAACTAACGTACTACTCACACTAACGTACTATTCATACTAACATACTACTCATACTTACGTACTACTCTTCCTAACGTACTACTCAAACTAATGTACAACTCATACTAACGTACTACTCACACTAACGTACTACTCATACTAATGTACTACTCATACTTATGTGCTACTCACACTAACGAACTACTCATACTTGCGTACTACTCATCCTAACGTACTACTCACACTAACGTACTACTCATACTAACGTACTACTCAAACTAACGTACTACTCATACTAACGTACTATTCATACTAACATACTACTCATACAAACATACTCCTCAAACTAACGTACTACTCACACTAACATACTACTCATACTAACGTACTACTCATCCGAACGTACTACTCATACTAACGTACTACTCATCCGAACGTACTACTCATACTAACGTACTACTCATCCGAACGTACTACTCAAACTAACGTACTACTCACACTAACGTACTACTCAAACTAACGTACTACTCACACAAACGTACTACTCATACTAACGTACGACTCATCCTAACGTACTACTCATACTAACGTACTACTCATACTTACGTACTACTCTTCCTAACGTACTACTCATACTAACATACTACTCATACAAACATACTCCTCAAAGTAACGTACTACTCACACTAACGTACTACTCATACTAACGTACTACTCATACTTACGTACTACTCTTCCTAACGTACTACTCACACTAACGTACTACTCATACTTACGTACTACTCTTCCTAACGTACTACTCATACTAACATACTACTCATACAAACATACTCCTCAAACTAACGTACTACTCACACTAACGTACTACTCATACTAACGTACTACTCATACTTACGTACTACTCTTCCTAACGTACTACTCACACTAACGTACTACTCATACTAACGTACTACTCATCCTAACGTACTACTCATACTAACGTACTACTCATACTTACGTACTACTCTTCCTAACGTACTACTCATACTAACGTACTACTCTTCCTAACGTACTACTCATACTAACGTACTACTCAAACAAACGTACTACTCACACTAACGTACTATTCATACTAACACTACTCATACTTACGTACTACTCTTCCTAACGTGCTACTCATACTAATGTACTACTCATACTAACGTACTACTCATACTAAGTACTATTCATACTAACATACTACTCATACTTACGTACTACTCTTCCTAACGTACTACTCATACTTATGTACTACTCATCATAACGTACTACTCATACTAACGTACTACTCATACTAACATACTTCTCATACTTACGTACTACTCATCTTAACGTACTACTCATACTTACGTACTACTCTTCCTAACGTACTACTCATACTTATGTAATACTCATACTAACGTACTACTCACACTAACATACTACTCACACTAACGTACTACTCACACTAATGTACTACTCATCCTAGCGTACTACTCGTACTAACGTACTACTCATACTAACGTACTACTCATACTAACGTATTCCTCAAACTAACGTACTACTCACACTAACGTACTACTCATACTAACATACTACTCATACTTACGTACTATTCTTCCTAATGTACTACTCATACTTACGTACTACACATCCTAACGTACTACTTATACTAACGTACTACTCGTACTAACGTACTACTCATACTTACGTACTACTCATCCTAACGTACTACTCATCCTAACGTACTACTCATACTAACGTACTACTCACACTAACGTATCACTCACACTAAAGTACTACTCATACTAACGTACTACTCATACTTACGTACTACTCTTCCTAACGTACTACTCAAACTAACGTACTACTCACACTAAAGTACTACTCATACTAACATACTTCTCATACTTACGTACCACTCATCCTAACATACTACTCATACTTACGTACTACTCCTACTTATGTACTACTCACACTACCGTACTACTCATACTTGCGTACTACTCATCCTAACGTACTACTCACACTAACGTACTACTCATACTAACGTACTACTCAAACTAACATACTACTCATACTTACGTACTACTCATCCTAACGTACTACTCATACTAATGTACTACTCATACTAACGTAGTACTCACACTAATGTATTACTCATACTAACGTACTACTCATACTAACGTACTACTCACACTAACGTACTACTCACACTAAAACACTACTCACACTAATGTACTACTCATACTTACGTACTACTCATCCTAACGTACTACTCATACCTACGTACTACTCATACTTATGTACTACTCACACTAACGTACTACTCATACTTACGTACTACTCATCCTAACGTACTACTCATACTTACGTACTACTCATACTAACGTACTACTCATACTTACGTACTACTCATACTAACGTACTACTCTTACTTACGTACTACTCACACTAACGCACTACTCACACAAATGAGCACATGTTGATATTCTAGTTGATCACTTTCTCACTTCAAATGTTTTCAGAACTTTCAAAGTAAAGGTAGAGAATCAACAGAGATATTTAGTCTCAGTGTGATCAAGGTTTTTAACGCTGTCGGTTCCAAATGCATTTTGGGAAACTGTGAAGTAAAGTTCAGTGGGAATGCTCATCATCCTACTCATACTATAGTATATAGTAGACAGTATATACTCATTGAGTTTGTGGTGGATAGTACGGAGTGAGACATTTACAACACAGCCATTGACTTTAATGTAAACCTATCAGCTCCGTTGCCATGACTCAGCAGATACGCAGCAGTTCAGTGAAATTAGATCCAGTTAGTGGAAATTAGGGGTTAGACTGATCCCACAGTCACATGCAGATGTGTGCCAACACCTTCAGAAGATGTGAGAACAGGAAGTGAAAATGTAAACTCACAGGCAACATTCCCACCTTTCACAATTATCAACTTATTCCTGATATAAAGTTCAATTTTTATTACCGGCGTCTGCAGCGTGATCAATCATTCAGAGTTCGCTGTGTTCAAACTGTGAATAAAATCAAACAGGAAGTAATCCAACAACTGGCTAAATTATATTCCAAAGATTGTGTCTGATTTAAACTACAGTATTGTAGGATTAGCTGAACATTGATAAACAAAACGTCGATTAAAACAGTCTCTTTACAAAGTATTAGAAAAAATAACACTAAACACACGAAGAAAGTAATAAGAGCCAAAAAATGTAATACAAATTAAAAGAGCTTTAACTGCATTCGATATGGACCGGGAACTAAATGTAACTAAATGTAACGATGTAAAAATAATTATTTACATCGGTTGGTACTTCACCTGGAGCTGAACAATAAACACACTTTCAATAGCTGACACCAAAAAATTATTTTCTTTTTTGTTTTCTTTTGCTTTTTGTCACAGATTGTAAACAATATTTCTTTATTTCCTATATTTTTAATGACTGCACTTTTACATAGTTTTTTTTATGCAGATAATTGGTTTAGTTTAGTTTTTGCCATTTATTTTGAAATATGATCAATTAAATTAATATCAATAAAGTAGAAAATGTGTTATTTGTCAGGATTATTTGGGGGGAGGGTGCAGGTGGGACTTGAAACCTTTGTTTGAGAACCACTGGCTCCACCTCCGCTAAAAGATGGTGTAAAGAAGAATAAAAAAAGAAGAGCTGCTTAAAACTAAATCAAAGTGTGTAAGGTGTAACATTTTTCATAAATGAATATAAGTTAGTGTACAAAAATGTAGTAAAAAGCACTATCACTTTTAACATTTACACATACAACTGTAATAGATTTTTTTAAAGTTTAAAACAATATTATTTTATTTCTCTGTGTAAATGTTTCGCGTAAAGATGTTGATGTAACTCTTTTTTGTTTACCGAAAGAGGATAAAAGCAGTTTACTTGCTAACTTCAGTCACCAGGACGTGTCAGCGCACTGTTTTAGGGAGAGTTAAGGTCCCTTAGGAGAGCTTTTCCTCTCTGCTTCATTGTCTACTACCAAACCTCAGAGTTGGAACTGTCGCTCCATGCGGTCACAGAGTTTTTTGGGTCACAACTGTTTTTATCCTCATTCCGTAAAGAACATTTTACATTTTTATGATGTTTTTATGATACATCGTTAACTTTTCCTGATTATTTAGAGCAACCAAAAGCAGCACAAGTTGTCATTTAGACTGAAAAATCTGCTAAATGACCTAAAAATCTGCTAAATGACCTAAAAATCTACTAAATGATCTAAAAATCTACTAAGTGATCTAAAAATTAGGCTGGAGGAACACAGGCTCTAATACTGTAAAGTAGTCCCATTTTTAAAAGTTAATAAAACAAATATGGTGCATAATAATGTGTTTTGTTAGACGTAGATCTACTATTAAGTACATTTAAAAGGTTTTAGGCCACATTTGTAAAAACAGTGGAGGATCCTTTTTTTGTTTGTTTAATTCTGTTAAAATTATGATCCAATGATTCAAACCTTAAATATTATGAATGAAAAATGTTGTAAATACTTGTAAATATTATCAGATTGTATGAATAATTGTAAAAGCCTAGTTTTTTTCCTCGCAGGTTTCATGTAAATCTGAGCCATCAGTCGGGCGTGGCTCTGCACTACAACCCTCGCTTTAATGAAAACACTGTGGTGAGGAACACACAGCAGTCTGGTCAGTGGGGGAGCGAGGAGCGAGGGGGGCCCATGCCTTTCCACCGTGGACAGCCTTTCTCGGTACATAAACAATGGTTAGCTCATAGATGCTACAATCACATGCTAACGTGGTGGTGGTCTCTCTTTTAGCTGACCATAACCTGTGAGAAGCACTGCTTCACCATCGTGGTCAACGGGATGACATCACACTCCTTCAGGCACAGGTTCACCTCCCTTCAACAAGTCAACACGCTGGAGGTAGACGGAGACATCAGCCTGACCTCCGTCATCGTCTAGACCAATCACAATCATTGTTACTGAGCACAGCGTTAGGTTGGTTTATAGACCCAACACATTAACCTTAAACATTTCTATAAACATCCTCACTTCTTCTTTTTTTGCTATTATAACATTTT
This sequence comes from Gouania willdenowi, assembly GCF_900634775.1. Taxonomy (NCBI): domain Eukaryota; kingdom Metazoa; phylum Chordata; class Actinopteri; order Blenniiformes; family Gobiesocidae; genus Gouania; species Gouania willdenowi. The sequence goes on along the minus strand of NC_041056.1, from coordinate 41,759,960 downwards.
AAATAAAGCAAGTTTTGAAGATTTTATCGTTATATTGTAATTCTGCGTGTTCTTCTTCTTCTTCTGGGGAAATCCTGTTTCCCATGCGTGAACAATCACCAAACTTTGCACAAATCTCCAATTCCGTCCCACATACCTTATTTATTTCTTTATTTGACAGGGACAATGCAGACAGACATAGTTACAGCACAAAAAAAAGATGCAACTGATGCGACGCATACAGAGTGTATAGATAATGCTAATGCCAACTCCTGTCCCTGGTTGAGCTTTTCCCTAGATACAAAATGTATAAAAGTACAATGTTAAAAACATATTAACTTATTTACAACAGTGATCCTGCATTTATACATTCCCACATTCAGCTCACACAGATACACACACTAACACACTAACTCATCACATGCACTATTTACAACTTTGATTTGTTTTAAGCCACAACTTGAGCCTGGACGTGAACAATTTAAACTGTGTGATGCATGTGAGATCAGTAGGCAGTGAGTTCTACAGTTTGGCCTGTTTGATGGAAAAAGCACACTGACTAAATGTGTTCTACGGCTGGGGATCGTCCAGTTATTGCTGGAGGTGCTACTGGTGCTGCTTTGTCTCTGTAAACATGAACTTAGTGGCTCTGGTGGAAGGTTATTGATGCATTTGAATATTAGTTTAAGAGATATAATTTATTGAAGCTTTCAAAACTTAACAAATTATATTTCTTGAGTATATTACAGTGGTGGTAGTAGATTGGTTCTTTGTCCATAATTTTTATTGCTTGGTTGTAAAATGAACCAATGCCCTCTGTAGCTGAGGGAGCTGCTTGGCTCCATGATGTCATCATGTATGATACTGTATGTGGGACATCATCACATGCAGGTACAGCAGGGCTGTTCTATTTGGGATGTAGTGTCTAATTAATTCAAAACAATTGAGATTTTTTTTAATCATTTTGGATATTTTCACAATATGTTTATCAAATGTTAGTTGTGGGTCTAGAACCAATCCCTAGAACTTGAATTCTGTTACAGTTTCAATTTGTTCATTTTGCAATATGATTTGGAAATTAGGGTTTCTTTTTTTTGATTTAGAAACACATGGACACTGCCTTGGTAAGATTTAGCACTAAGTGATTTTGTTCGAGCCACTGGTTTACCGCAGCCATACAAACAGACAACATGTCTGTACGCAGCCATTCGTACAGACAACATGTCTGTACGCAGCCATTCGTACAGACAACATGTCTGTACGCAGCCTCTTCAGGCGTCTTTGTGGGTGCATAAAAGACTGCATCGTACGCATAAAGCTGACACAAGACATCTGAACAGGACAAAGGCAGGTCATTCATGAAGAGACAAAGCAACAAAGGTCCAATGATAGAGCCCTGAGGGACGCCTATTTGATTATTTCAAAATGTCCTGAGCCATTTTCACACATTGTGATCTGGAATGGAGGGAGTGTAAACCACTGTGTTGCTTCTGGTGAGATGTTCAAAGATGACATTTTAGACAGAAGCAAGTCATGATTCACAGTTTGGAAGCTTTTCCTTAAATCTAAAAACACTTCCCCCACCACTTCTCCCCTGTCCAGAGACTTTTTCAGATTTTCTATAAAACAGCAGTTTGGTAGAGTAACCCACCCGAAAACCAAACTGCTGAGGCTGCAGAAGCTGGTGGGCCTCCAGGTGGTCAGTTAGCTGTGTGGCTACAGTTTTTCTGATTATTTTGGACAGTATAGGTAAAATAGATATAGGCCTGTAATTTGTCATGCAGTCATGGGCTCCTGATTTAAATATTGGGACAATAACAGCTTTTTTTTTAAGCAGCAGAGAATTTAAATTTAATTAATGCACTCTGACACATTTTCAGGAAGCATGTGTTCATATTATATATGTCATTAGATTTAGAATTTGACAATTTTGTTACAATTTTTGCTACTGTTTTCTCATCATTTTGTGAAATTTGGAAGAGGTCTACTTCTGATGTTCAATATATTGGCAATGGTGGCGTTGTTAATAATAGTTTTGCCTTTAATAGTGATTTCTTTAATTTCATTGTGTTAACTTTAGTCAGATTGTTTAAATGTTTCCAGAGGGAATCAGTATCTCTAATCAGTTCTTTAACCACTTTATTTCTTAAACTTTTGTATATTAGATAGTCAGTCATGAGATTTGTGTTTAAGGATTTCTTCAGAGCTAGACCTCAACATTTCATCAGTTTTCTTAATTCAATATTAAACCATGGTATGGTATTATCATTTTGTCTTTTTTTTTTTTTGCTGCATATATTTTGCCATCAAATCCATAATAGATTTAGTCATAAAATTACAGGCATCTCAATACATTATCTAGAGTCATCATCTGCATTCAATCCAAATGATTTAATTCTCTTTCAAACTGCAAGGCTTTGGGAATGACCAGTTTTACATTATCACTATTATCAGATTTGCCAAAGTAATTTAGCCTATTTTTAGTCAATTTTCTAACTGTCAGGGTCATGTTATGGTCAGAAAGTCCAGTTATTAAATTATAAGTCCTTGTGATACGTTCTGGTTTATTAGTAAATAACAAGTCAATTAGAGTCTGTGTCTGCCTGGTGATCCTAGTAGGTCCTTTAACCATTTGATGGTAGTTACATTTTGCCATCAGTGTTTTTAATTTTTGCTTAGCGCTATTGTTGGACAAATTAATATTAAAGTCACCATACCACAACATAACTATTGGGCAAAATTTATCATATAAGGCAGTGGTATGAGAAAGTAGGTTATAGAGTACAACAACATTGAAATTCATTGTTGGAGACAGAATTAAGTTCAGTGCGAGACATTCAAGGGAAGTGTCCAGTTCAATTAAAATGCATTTAAATTAGTCTTTAATGTAAATGAACACACCTCCTCCCTTCCCAGAATTTCTGTCTTTTCTAAAACATTGCTAACCTGCAATGTCAATCATATTTGTTGGAATATTACTATGGAGCCAGGATTCTGTCAAACAAAGTCCACGTTGGAATCCAGGAGAAGAAAAAAGATTTGATCTCTTTTGGAGATGATGCTGCGAATGTACAGGAAACCTCTGAAGCCAAAGTGGGGTACACAAATTGTCAAAGGGGGTACATGAATAAAAGTTAAAAACAGTGTGACAACATTGTAAAGTAGAATATAAATGCCCTCTAGTGGTGAGTATATTCATTACATGGGCCTGCTCTCACATAGACTTAATATGAATCTCATGGATTAATCTGTGATAATTCTGATTAAGATTTTTTTCTTGTGTACTTAAAAACTTTTATTATTATTATTATTATTATTATTATTATTATTATTATTATTATTATTATTATTATTATTATTATTATTATTCCTCAACAGGATAATTCATGGACAAATTTCCCTCTATGGTTACGTTGTATGTGACATAACATTATTATGTTTTTTAATTGTGCAGGAGTAGGGGGTACATGGGTTCAGGTTAAATATCTGAAGGGGTACGGGACTGTGGAGAGTTTAGAACCACTGATCTATAGTTCAACATTTTGAAAAGTTCACAAAATTGACAAAAATTTACTTTTAATACTTTTTTGCTACATTACTACCATTTCTGTCACTTCTCCATCACATTTCAATGCCTTTTCTGAAATTTTTTTTCCAGCACTTATAAACCCTTTCCACCACTTTTCTATCTAACGTCACATGTGTTGACCCATTATTGTCACTTTTAACCTCTTTTCACCATATTTTTGCAACTTTTAACCAATTTCTGTGGTTTTCAAAATCCCATTTCACCACCTTTTCCGCCATTTTTGGTCACTTTGAATCATTTTATTTGTGATTAAAACATGGATTTCCATCTTTAAGATGACTATAATAATAATAAACTTCCTGCATAACAGTGGATTTAATTCAGATGAATAAATAAATGTGGTTATCACATATTGCGAAAAAGTAGAGAACCACTGCACTACTGGTACTAGTAAAGCCAAAAGATTCACTTGTAGTACTAGTGAATCTAATGCAAATGAAGTAGGAGGGATTAGAACCAAATCCAGCTCTCTGATTGGTTGTAATATTTTTTTTTTAAAGCCAATGACAAGCCTGAATGTGCTTCACCCTGCTAGTGCAGCAGATAGCTGGAACAATCTTTCACTTGGTGATACAAGCACCAAATTTGGCATATCTATGCTGCAGGACCTACTCTTTTCAAAAAATACGCTTTCCACCTGAATAAACAAAATGGCCACAATTTTACATGATGGCCGCCATTCGATACAGTTGTAAACTATATTTAATCTGGATTTTGATTGAATAGCCCTATTTTCATAATCTATACATCAAAATGCACTAGTACAGTGCCTGTCGGAAGTACAGTATGTATTCATATAGTGGGAGCTTAAGTAGAGCTGTCAATTATGGCCAAATGAGTATGTGTTTAAGTTAGCCATGGATTTTTGAGGTGGGTCCTTGGCTCCTTGGGGCCTTCTCGGGTGTGTATGGGGGGGCAATGGCTGCCTCTCGGCCTGGGATCTTGGGGGCGTTCAGGGGGCTGCTTGGCCGTGGGGTGGTCGCCGGGGGCCCCTAGATTTCCCTCTCTTTCTGCTGGCCTGACTGCTTCTTCGGGCCCGGGGGCGGCTCATGGGTTTTGCAGTAGCGGTTCTTGGAATTACATTTGTCATGGACGCACTGGCCTCGGGCTGTGGGATAACACTCATACTGGGCTCAACCATAGACACGTTGTTCCCAAATACCTGTTTTATGGAATTTCCACTCACTCCCTCCTCTGCTCACAGCCACCACCATTATTCCTAAGCCGCACACTGGTCACCAGACTGGCTTGATAACACAACAATAAGCACAATATACACAACCACAATTTCATATCGCATCACTTGAAACTTATTGACTATTCCCCACCCATTCGTTTTCCTATCTTGTATCCCTCCTCCCTGTTAACTCCCCCCCCCCCACCCCCCTCACCCTGGTGTAACACTGCCCTCTCTTTTTTACATCCTCCCTTTAATAAAGTGTTTACCCTTCCCTAGGGAGGGCTGGTGATGGTCACAATTATGCAATGAAATAAATTCATTTATTTAATTGCAATAATAAAATATGCATTGCTGTTAAAAGATTGCACTTCTTGTAGTGTTAACCTTCAACAGCATGTGCAGACAAGGTAAAAAAAAAAACTAAAAAAAAAAGCCATGGATTTTTGATAACTTACGGTGTTTGCATGGTGGAGCCGTATATCTTGGCCTAATTTTTTTTTTTTTTTTTTAAATGCTCCCATTTGCACATACGAAGTTGGATTTACATCAAATGTGATTCAGTTGTTAAACTCTCGGCCCTAAACCAGCTCAATGTGGAAAAATGGGCATTGGCGCGTTAGCGCCCCCTACAGAGTGAAGAGAATTTAATGTGGGACAAACAACTCTCAAAGCACTCCTCCTGGGGTGATCATTTAGAAAAGTGGGACATCAAATGTAATAGATGGATTTTTGATGACTTGTATTTTGGCCAAAACCTTTTGAAAATTAAAATTTTTTGAAAATGCTCCCATTTGAACATACAAACTTTGATTTGTGTCAAATTTGAATAATTTGTTAAACTCTCGGCCCTAAACCAGCTCACTGTGAAAATACAAAAATTGGCGCGTCGGCGATCCCTACAGAGTGAAGACATTATGGGGGAAAAAAAGTAAAAAATGTTTGGAATTTTTCACAAACTTCTGATTTGGCCTCTTGATCAAAAAAATCAATAAGATGCATGTTTTATTTTTTATTGTGTTATTTTGTATTAAGAATCTCTCCATTTTGTGTTAATAGGAAACTGACCAAATCTTGAAAATTGTCAGCTCAAATTTTAACACATTCCTCCTGGAGCTACTATTACTATTACTATTAATATTACTACTATTACTATTACTACTATTATTATTACTACTACTACTACTACTACTACTACTACTACTACTACTACTATTACTATTACTATTAATATTACTACTATTACTATTACTACTACTACTATTATTACTACTACTACTACTACTACTACTACTACTACTATTACTATTACTACTACTACTACTACTACTACTACTACAACTACTACTACTATAACTATTACTATTACTACTACTACTACTACTACTACTACTACTACTACTACTACTACTATTACTACTACTACTACTTCTACTACTACAACTACTACTACTATAACTATTACTATTACTACTACTACTACTACTACTATAACTATTACTATTACTATTACTACTACTACTATAACTATTACTATTACTACTACTACTACTACTACTATTACTATTACTATTACTACTACTACTACTACTATAACTATTACTATTACTACTACTACTACTACTACTAACGTACTACTCAAACTAACATACTACTCATACTTACGTACTACTCATCCTAACGTACTACTCATACTAATGTACTACTCATACTAACGTAGTACTCACACTAATGTATTACTCATACTAACGTACTACTCATACTAACGTACTACTCACACTAACGTACTACTCACACTAAAACACTACTCACACTAACGTACTACTCATACTTACGTACTACTCATCCTAACGTACTACTCATACCTACGTACTACTCATACTTATGTACTACTCACACTAACGTACTACTCATACTTACGTACTACTCATCCTAACGTACTACTCATACTTACGTACTACTCATACTAACGTACTACTCATACTTACGTACTACTCATACTAACGTACTACTCTTACTTACGTACTACTCACACTAACGCACTACTCACACAAATGAGCACATGTTGATATTCTAGTTGATCACTTTCTCACTTCAAATGTTTTCAGAACTTTCAAAGTAAAGGTAGAAAATCAACAGAGATATTTAGTCTCAGTGTGATCAAGGTTTTTAACGCTGTCGGTTCCAAATGCATTTTGGGAAACTGTGAAGTAAAGTTCAGTGGGAATGCTCATCATCCTACTCATACTATATGTAGTAGGTTGAAAAATGCTATATTTTAAGTTTTCATTTAGAAACAGACACCCCCTCTATTTTATTTTTCATATTTTAGAACTAAGTGTTTTATTTGTCATGTACCTCCACACCAGTAGATGTCGCTGTAAGCGCACTGTGGGGACTAGAAGAGCTACGCTGGCGCAGCCTCAGAATTAAACAGGCTTTGGTCAGACTAACGTGTGCTCTGCGTCTCTCCACAGGTAAACTCATTTAAGTTCATTTTGGTAACTGTAACTTGGTCTAAATGGTATCCGCACTGACTGTGTAACTACCTGTGTTTATTTTTGAGAGTTTTGTCGAAGTAAAGCAGTGTTTTGTATAAGTTTGCTGTGGTCACGTTCTCTCCACGGACGCCATTATAGCCTCGTGTTGAGCCGTGGAGGAGCATAGTATAAGCTATATTTTCACAAGAAACGTAACCAGTGTCATGGGTATTGATTATAAGAGACTTTTATACAGTTAATGTGTTTAGAGCCGAGTAGAAAACTATTTCTATGTATTTTTGTGTGGGTTTGCTGCCATTCAGAGGCACTTTTCCTTTAGTGTGTGTGTGTGTGTGTGTGTGTGTGTGTGTGTGTGTGTGTGTGTGTGTGTGTGTGTGTGTGTGTTAGAGAGCAGTATGAGAGTGAAAGTTTGTAAATTAGTATAATTAATACACTTATTGTGTAACATTATATTTGAAATAGTGAAGAATGAATGTTTATTCTTTTATGTTGGAAGTAATATTTTATTATGCACTTTATTATATTTTTTATTGTCTTTTTATATATTTTATTTAAGAGACGTAATGTTTTTTTATTATTTTATTTTGTCTTTTTATATATTTTATTAAATGGATGTAATGTTTTTCTTTTTTGTATTTTATTTTATTGTCTTTTATCATTTGATTATGTTTTATGTCATTGATTATGTCTTATGTGAATGATTTTCAGAATTAAACAGGCTTTGGTCAGACTAACGTGTGCTCTGCGTCTCTCCACAGCCACTTACCATTAGGCTACACAGTCTAACGCTAGCTGTGTTGCCACTTGCTACCGCCCAGCTATCCCCTAGGGCTGGCGCCGGTAACAATTGGGGGCTCGTCCGGGATGATTTGAGAGGCAACTGCCTGGTGAGAGAGTGAACCTACCGTTTGATGTGTCCGGAACTGCAGGGAAGGCTGCTCGTACGCGTGTCATCCAGAGAGTATCCACGACAATCAACGTCATGACGACTAATGCACCACGGCGGGCGCTGCTCGTTAAGATCCAGAGACAACTATCCAGTTTGAACACTAGCCAGCTACAAGACCTCACTCGTGCTATTGATGATGGCAGTATCACAGCCACCATCGATGAGTTAAGTGACACAGACCTGTATGAGTTGATCGTTGAACACTTGAGAAGTGACCAGCTAAAGTTGCTAGAGGATGAAGGCATGTCACAACTCCTCCTCCTCGATGACCTGGTCACCGACCTACTGACAGCGACAGCTGACACGGGTCCTGGAGGCGAGGGTCCTGAGCATCCACAGAGGGACGACCAGACCCTGGTTCCTGCTCCAGCACCTGTGCACCCCAACGTCCTGCCTGTCATCACACCAGGAGAACTCGTTGCTCCCTCATCACCGCAGATCAACGAACTCCACCCTCTACCAACAGACTACTCACCCGGAGAAGACAGAGACCTTGCCACACCAACAAAAAGTTCCGCTGCTCCAGGCCAAACCAGCAGAAGTGTTGGCCCTTCTCTGAGTGGGGTTAGTCCATCGTCTAGTTTTAGAAACCAGGTATTGAGTATCAGTGATGTTGCAAGCCTGCTCCCACGCAGAGAGTTTAAGCTGCATGGTGGACAGATTTCAGATACTGGTTCAGATGTTTCATACAGTAACCTGTGTAAGCAAATTAATGATGGTTTACGTGAAGGTTTTTCTGAGTGCGAGATTATCAGAAGTGTACTTAAAATCACAAAACCTGGTACATTCAGAGATATGTTACTCAACAAAGGTGATTTGAATGTTGATGAGCTTAAAAAGTTTCTCCGCTCTCACATTCGTGACAAAAACAGCACAGAGCTTTTTCAAGAGCTAAGTAATACTAAGCAGTCAGACAAAGAAAGTGCACAACAGTTTTTGTACAGAGTAATGGGTTTAAAACAGCGTGTACTTTTTGAGTCAAAACAAACTAGTACTGGTTTTACCTATGAAGCTAAACTTGTACAGAGTACTTTTCTCCACACTCTATATCAGGGGTTAAATGAGAAAAATGACTATGTGAGACGTGATTTAAAGCCCTTCTTTAACGACGTGCATGTTAGTGATGACTTCTTACTAGAACAGATCACTAAGTCCACGAGTGAAGAGGCAGAAAGACAGAAAAGACTAGGTACAAGTGTTAAGTCTAAAACCGTGACTGTCGCTACACTTGACAGTGGTGAAAAAAATAATAACAAAGAGCGACAGACTCAAAATGATGCTATTAGAGAACTAACAGCACAGGTGTCCTCACTGACAAAACATCTAGCCCAAATGACTAAACCACCTGAAATCCCTAAGACTGTTGACTCTAGCCCTCAGAGACAATATTCACAGGCACGAAGTGAAATGCGGGGAAGGTGCAAAGCGTGCGTTCAACAAAACATAATCCCCTGCTCTCATTGTTTTGTGTGTGGTCAGACAGGACACCGAGCCATAGGTTGTCTTCAGCGCGAAGTGTCGGGAAACGCGACACGGTCACGGGAGAGGGACAGCCAGTGACCGAGACAACCCAATTGTCCCAGATCTCCAACAGCCAAGAAAACGACTTGCTCAACTCATTGGTAAAAGGTGTATGGTTTCATGTACTCTCAATGGTGCTCCAATCCAAATGCTACTTGATTCAGGAGCTCAAGTGACTATGGTGGGAAAAACATGGATGCAAGAGACATTACCAAACATTCCTATCCTCCCACTCACGTCCCTCTTCCCAGACCAGCCTTTTGAGATCTCTGCTGCAAATGGCAGTGATGTCCCATTTGAGGGATGGGCAGACATGGCATTTGAGATAAACGGTAACCATGGACATGTAACTATTCAAGTACCAGTTATAGTCACCCAAAACTGTCTTAATCACCCCATTTTAGGCAGTAATGTTATTGCAGAGATGATTAAAGCCCACAAAGAGACTGATATTAATATCACAGATCTACTCAAAGAAGCTTTAAGCATTAATGAGAGTACAGTTGAGGCTTTAGTGTCAGCACTAGAAGTTTTCACTCAAGCTGATAACATTGAATGCACAGTCAAAAATGGTAAGAAAGGTGTAATGCTGCCTGCAGGTCAATACTGTGAAATAAAGTGTAGAGTCAGAGAGTGGCCAGCAGGAGGTGCAGTTTTGTTTCAGCCCAGTTTACAAGACAACTTTCCAGATGGTTTAGACTTGTTCCCTGCATTAGTAGCCGTTCCTAGTGGTTTAACAAAAATTGTCAAAGTCCCTATTCAGAACATCACTAAGCATGACATTTATCTACCAAAGAGAACCATTTTGGGAAGTTTAGAAGAAGTGACTGAAGTGAGACAGGGTAACGTTGATTCAAACAATGTAAACTCATGTTCAGTTCAGAAAACTGGTGACAAATGTCAAACGACAAAAGACACTCAAGTTAAAAGTGAAAAATGGCATCCGCCTGTTGATTTGTCACATTTAAAGGATAAAGAACAAAAAATAATACTGGAAATGTTGTTTGAGGAATCTGATGTTTTTGCGAAGAGTGAATCAGACATTGGCTGTATTCCAACTCTACAACTCAAAATCAATCTAACAGACAATGTGCCAGTCCAAACATCATACAACTCCATTCCAAAGCCCTTGTATAAGGAAGTGAAGGACTATGTTCAAAAGCTGCTTGACCATGGCTGGGTAAGGAAATCCTCTTCTCCGTATTCCTCACCGGTGGTCTGCGTGAGAAAAAAGGACATGTCACTCCGGTTGTGTGTGGATTTTCGGGGGTTAAATCGCAAAACCATCCCTGATCGTCACCCACTTCCACGCATCCAAGATCTGCTGGACAACTTGGGGGGCTACTCGTGGTTCTCAATACTAGACCAAGGTAGTGCTTACCACCAAGGCTTTGTGGAAGAGGACTCTAAACACCTAACTGCCTTTAGCACACCTTGGGGACTCTATGAGTGGAACCGGTTGCCTTTTGGCCTAACCAATGCCCCAGCGGCCTTTCAGAGATGTATGGAAGGTGTTCTAGAAGGTCTAAGAGACGAGTGCTGTTCTCCCTACTTAGATGACGTTTTATGTTTTTCTAAGACTTTCACTGACCATGTAAATGACTTAAGACGTGTTCTACAGAGACTCAGAGAACATGGTGTTAAGCTACGTCCTAGCAAGTGCGAACTTTTTAAACGCCAAGTCAGATATGTAGGACGTCTTATAACTAGTGAAGGAGTTCAGATAGACCCTAAAGATCTAGAAGCAGTAAACCAGCTCAGAGAGAGAGAACCAAAGAATGTCGGAGAAGTAAGAGCTCTCCTTGGTTTCTTAGGTTACTATCGGACATTTATTCAGGACTTTTCCAGATTAGCCAGACCATTGTTTAAACTTATAGAAAGTTCCAGTGAGGTAGAGAACAGACCCAAAAAAAACCGAACTCACAAGTTAAAGAAAAACAGTAATGGTCAGCTTTCATCCAAAACACCCGTTAACTGGTCACAGGAACATAGTGCAGTCGTGTCACGGTTTGTAGATATGCTAACTAGTCCACCTATTTTAGCTTATCCAGACTTTGACTTACCTTTCGTCCTCCATACTGACGCTTCGAATGAAGGACTAGGGGCTGTACTTTATCAGCAACAGAACAACAAACTGCGTGTCATTGCCTATGGTTCCAGGACGCTCACGCCGGCTGAAAAAAACTATCACTTTCATTCTGGCAAACTTGAGTTTCTCGCACTTAAGTGGGCGATCTGTGACAAATTCAGGGATTACCTGTATTATGCTCCAACTTTCACAGTATTCACGGACAATAATCCCCTCACATACGTTTTGAGCACAGCCAAGTTAAATGCAGTTGGACATCGCTGGGTGGGTGAACTGGCTGATTTTCACTTTACCATCAAATACCGCCCTGGCAAAGCCAATGCTGATGCTGACACACTGTCCAGATATCCAGTTAAATTGCCCAGTCACGTGCCAGAGTACACAGAGACAATGCCACCTGAAGTCATATCTGCTATTTGGCAGGGTGATAGAGCTATGAGAGACAGAGAGGTTCCCTGGGTTGCAGCTTTGCAGTTGAACTCAAACGCCAATGACATAGATACTGAAGGGATCCCTGTATTCTCGCCTGAAGACCTCAGAGCCGCTCAAAAAGAGGACAAGTCAATCTGTGAGGTGATACAGTTGAAAAGGAGAGGATGGAATCCAAATGAAAAGGACAAGAAACAAATGACACGTGAAACGAGAAGACTCATACATGAATGGAACAGACTACAACTTCAGAAAGGACTGCTGTACAGATATACAGGAAAAAGGAAACAGTTAGTGTTGCCAGACTCACTGAAAAAGACTGTTCTTAAATATTTGCGTGATGACATGGGTCACGTAGGCGCAGATAAAGTCATTCACTTAGCAAGAGAACGTTTTTATTGGCCATTCATGCAGCGCGACATAGAGGATTATGTCATCCGCCAATGCGCATGCCTAAAACAAAGACGCCCATGTGTCCCAGACAAAGCTCCAATGGGTTCAATCACAACCAGTGCCCCATTTGAACTCGTATCAGTTGACTACCTTCACTTCGAACAGAGCAAAGGCGGTTACGAGTATATATTAGTCCTGGTAGACCACTTCACGCGTTTTGCGCAAGCTTATCCGACTAAGAATAAGTCAGGCAAAACTGCGGCGGAGAAAATATTTTATGACTTTATCCCAAGGTTTGGGTACCCTGAAAAACTCCACCATGATCAGGGCCGGGAGTTTGAAAATAGCCTATTCCAGAGACTCCAACAGCTTGCTGGAATAACTCACTCTCGAACTACCCCCTATCACCCTCAGGGGAATCCTGTAGAGCGTTTGAACAGGACGATTCTCCAAATGTTACGCACTCTGCAGGAAGAGAAAAAAGTACAATGGAAAGATCACTTACCTCACATCCTCCACGCATATAATTGTACCAGACATGATGCGACAGGATACTCACCGTTCTTTCTTTTGTTTGGTAGAATGCCGAGACTACCAGTCGACTTGCTGTTTGACCTAAAACCTGAAAGTGACTGTAAAACGAAACAAGAGTATGCTGACAAATGGGCAACTCGTATGCAAGAAGCGTACAAAATCGCCTCAGAAAATAGCCAGAAAAGCTCTGCGAAAGGGAAACGGTACTATGACCAGCATTCCAAAGGCATCTCATTACAACCTGGAGATCGAGTACTCGTCAGGAATCTCTCGGAACGAGGAGGTCCTGGGAAATTAAGAGCTTACTGGGAAAAGTGTGTCCACCGAGTTGTTGAGAAAATAGGAGAAGGACCTGTGTACAGAGTACAGGCTGAAACAGGTGACCGAAATCCAAGAGTTTTGCACAGAAATCTCCTAATGCAAGTAAATGACTTACCTCTGGAACAGGAACAAAGTGGAAATGTGAACCGGAAAAGACAGAAACAGAAAAGAACAAAGACAAACTCAGGAAGCTGTTGAGCTCGAGTCTGAAGAGTCTGATGAAGAGGAAGAATATGTATATCACTGGCGACATGTCCCTGTGTGTCAAAACAAATCTCAACCTCCATCACGTTACAATCTCAGACCCGCAGCACCGGCTTTTTCACCTGAAAGACAATGTACTCAACAAGTGCAAGAGCAAAGTACACCACCAGTTGTAGTACAAAATCCTGATGTGTCACTTCCAGCTGTCGAACCTGAATCAGCACCAGGGCCAGTGCCACTTGTCACAGTTCCAGCTGAGGAGATACCCGCAATGGACAATGTCAACGACACAGAAGATTTTGAAATGGAACAACTGTCCAATAATGTGCCTAATGCAAATGCACGTGAGGAAACGATTCGCAGATCGACTAGAACAGTTCGACCAAGACAAATGTTCACTTACGACCACGTTGGACAACCCTCTTACCAAGCATGGGGACCAGGGGCAAACATGATGGTTGCTTATGTTCCTTATTCTTTGCCCCAAGTCCTGACACAACCTGACATGTACTATTACCAGACACCAGGTTGGACATGTTAGATGTGAACGGACTGGTGTAACATTTACATTTCTGACAAGTATTTACACTCAATGTGTGTAACCTGACTTGAAACACTTAGTGAAAGATGCCGGAGTCATCTTTTAAAGCAGGGGAGAGTGTAGTAGGTTGAAAAATGCTATATTTTAAGTTTTCATTTAGAAACAGACACCCCCTCTATTTTATTTTTCATATTTTAGAACTAAGTGTTTTATTTGTCATGTACCTCCACACCAGTAGATGTCGCTGTAAGCGCACTGTGGGGACTAGAAGAGCTACGCTGGCGCAGCCTCAGAATTAAACAGGCTTTGGTCAGACTAACGTGTGCTCTGCGTCTCTCCACAGGTAAACTCATTTAAGTTCATTTTGGTAACTGTAACTTGGTCTAAATGGTATCCGCACTGACTGTGTAACTACCTGTGTTTATTTTTGAGAGTTTTGTCGAAGTAAAGCAGTGTTTTGTATAAGTTTGCTGTGGTCACGTTCTCTCCACGGACGCCATTATAGCCTCGTGTTGAGCCGTGGAGGAGCATAGTATAAGCTATATTTTCACAAGAAACGTAACCAGTGTCATGGGTATTGATTATAAGAGACTTTTATACAGTTTATGTGTTTAGAGCCGAGTAGAAAACTATTTCTATGTATTTTTGTATGGGTTTGCTGCCATTCAGAGGCACTTTTCCTTTAGTGTGTGTGTGTGTGTGTGTGTGTGTGTGTGTGTGTGTGTGTGTGTGTGTGTGTGTGTGTGTGTGTGTGTGTGTGTGTGTGTGTGTGTGTGTGTGTGTGTGTGTGTGTGTGTGTGTGTGTGTGTGTGTGTGTGTGTGTGTGTGTGTGTGTGTGTGTGTGTGTTAGAGAGCAGTATGAGAGTGAAAGTTTGTAAATTAGTATAATTAATACACTTATTGTGTAACATTATATTTGAAATAGTGAAGAATGAATGTTTATTGTTTTATGTTGGAAGTCATATTTTATTATGCACTTTATTATATTTTTTATTGTCTTTTTATATATTTTATTTAAGAGACGTTATGTTTTTTTATTATATTTTATTTTGTCTTTTTATATATTTTATTAAATGGATGTAATGTTTTTCTTTATTGTATTTTATTTTATTGTCTTTTATCATTTGATTATGTTTTATGTCATTGATTATGTCTTATGTGAATGATTTTCAGAATTAAACAGGCTTTGGTCAGACTAACGTGTGCTCTGCGTCTCTCCACAGCCACTTACCATTAGGCTACACAGTCTAACGCTAGCTGTGTTGCCACTTGCTACCGCCCAGCTATCCCCTAGGGCTGGCGCCGGTAACATATAGTATATAGTAGACAGTATATACTCATTGAGTTTGTGGTGGATAGTACGGAGTGAGACATTTACAACACAGCCATTGACTTTAATGTAAACCTATCAGCTCCGTTGCCATGACTCAGCAGATACGCAGCAGTTCAGTGAAATTAGATCCAGTTAGTGGAAATTAGGGGTTAGACTGATCCCACAGTCACATGCAGATGTGTGCCAACACCTTCAGAAGATGTGAGAACAGGAAGTGAAAATGTAAACTCACAGGCAACATTCCCACCTTTCACAATTATCAACTTATTCCTGATATAAAGTTCAATTTTTATTACCGGCGTCTGCAGCGTGATCAATCATTCAGAGTTCGCTGTGTTCAAACTGTGAATAAAATCAAACAGGAAGTAATCCAACAACTGGCTAAATTATATTCCAAAGATTGTGTCTGATTTAAACTACAGTATTGTAGGATTTGACTGTTTTCTCATCATTTTGTGAAATTTGGAAGAGGTCTACTTCTGATCAATATATTGGCAATGGTGGCGTTGTTAATAATAGTTTTGCCTTTAATAGTGATTTCTTTAATTTCATTGTGTTAACTTTAGTCAGATTGTTTAAATGTTTCCAGAGGGAATCAGTATCTCTAATCAGTTCTTTAACCACTTTATTTCTTAAACTTTTGTATATTAGATAGTCAGTCATGAGATTTGTGTTTAAGGATTTCTTCAGAGCTAGACCTCAACATTTCATCAGTTTTCTTAATTCAATATTAAACCATGGTATGGTATTATCATTTTGTCTTTTTTTTTTTTTGCTGCATATATTTTGCCATCAAATCCATAATAGATTTAGTCATAAAATTACAGGCATCTCAATACATTCTCTAGAGTCATCATCTGCATTCAATCCAAATGATTTAATTCTCTTTCAAACTGCAAGGCTTTGGGAATGACCAGTTTTACATTATCACTATTATCAGATTTGCCAAAGTAATTTAGCCTATTTTTAGTCAATTTTCTAACTGTCAGGGTCATGTTATGGTCAGAAAGTCCAGTTATTAAATTATAAGTCCTTGTGATACGTTCTGGTTTATTAGTAAATAACAAGTCAATTAGAGTCTGTGTCTGCCTGGTGATCCTAGTAGGTCCTTTAACCATTTGATGGTAGTTACATTTTGCCATCAGTGTTTTTAATTTTTGCTTAGCGCTATTGTTGGGCAAATTAATATTAAAGTCACCATACCACAACATAACTATTGGGCAAAATTTATCATATAAGGCAGTGGTATGAGAAAGTAGGTTATAGAGTACAACAACATTGAAATTCATTGTTGGAGACAGAATTAAGTTCAGTGCGAGACATTCAAGGGAAGTGTCCAGTTCAATTAAAATGCATTTAAATTAGTCTTTAATGTAAATGAACACACCTCCTCCCTTCCCAGAATTTCTGTCTTTTCTAAAACATTGCTAACCTGCAATGTCAATCATATTTGTTGGAATATTACTATGGAGCCAGGATTCTGTCAAACAAAGTCCACGTTGGAATCCAGGAGAAGAAAAAAGATTTGATCTCTTTTGGAGATGATGCTGCGAATGTACAGGAAACCTCTGAAGCCAAAGTGGGGTACACAAATTGTCAAAGGGGGTACATGAATAAAAGTTAAAAACAGTGTGACAACATTGTAAAGTAGAATATAAATGCCCTCTAGTGGTGAGTATATTCATTACATGGGCCTGCTCTCACATAGACTTAATATGAATCTCATGGATTAATCTGTGATAATTCTGATTAAGATTTTTTTCTTGTGTACTTAAAAACTTTTATTATTATTATTATTATTATTATTATTATTATTATTATTCCTCAACAGGATAATTCATGGACAAATTTCCCTCTATGGTTACGTTGTATGTGACATAACATTATTATGTTTTTTAATTGTGCAGGAGTAGGGGGTACATGGGTTCAGGTTAAATATCTGAAGGGGTACGGGACTGTGGAGAGTTTAGAACCACTGATCTATAGTTCAACATTTTGAAAAGTTCACAAAATTGACAAAAATTTACTTTTAATACTTTTTTGCTACATTACTACCATTTCTGTCACTTCTCCATCACATTTCAATGCCTTTTCTGCACATTTTTTCCAGCACTTATAAACCCTTTCCACCACTTTTCTATCTAACGTCACATATGTTGACCCATTATTGTCACTTTTAACCTCTTTTCACCATATTTTTGCAACTTTTAACCAATTTCTGTGGTTTTCAAAATCCCATTTCACCACCTTTTCCGCCATTTTTGGTCACTTTGAATCATTTTATTTGTGATTAAAACATGGATTTCCATCTTTAAGATGACTATAATAATAATAAACTTCCTGCATAACAGTGGATTTAATTCAGATGAATAAATAAATGTGGTTATCACAGATTGTGAAAAAGTAGAGAACCACTGCACTACTGGTACTAGTAAAGCCAAAAGATTCACTTGTAGTACTAGTGAATCTAATGCAAATGAAGTAGGAGGGATTAGAACCAAATCCAGCTCTCTGATTGGTTGTAATATTTTTTTTTTAAAGCCAATGACAAGCCTGAATGTGCTTCACCCTGCTAGTGCAGCAGATAGCTGGAACAATCTTTCACTTGGTGATACAAGCACCAAATTTGGCATATCTATGCTGCAGGACCTACTCTTTTCAAAAAATACGCTTTCCACCTGAATAAACAAAATGGCCACAATTTTACATGATGGCCGCCATTCGATACAGTTGTAAACTATATTTAATCTGGATTTTGATTGAATAGCCCTATTTTCATAATCTATACATCAAAATGCACTAGTACAGTGCCTGTCGGAAGTACAGTATGTATTCATATAGTGGGAGCTTAAGTAGAGCTGTCAATTATGGCCAAATGAGTATGTGTTTAAGTTAGCCATGGATTTTTGAGGTGGCTCCTTGGCTCCTTGGGGCCTTCTCGGGTGTGTATGGGGGGGCAATGGCTGCCTCTCGGCCTGGGATCTTGGGGGCGTTCAGGGGGCTGCTTGGCCGTGGGGTGGTCGCCGGGGGCCCCTAGATTTCCCTCTCTTTCTGCTGGCCTGACTGCTTCTTCGGGCCCGGGGGCGGCTCATGGGTTTTGCAGTAGCGGTTCTTGGAATTACATTTGTCATGGACGCACTGGCCTCGGGCTGTGGGATAACACTCATACTGGGCTCAACCATAGACACGTTGTTCCCAAATACCTGTTTTATGGAATTTCCACTCACTCCCTCCTCTGCTCACAGCCACCACCATTATTCCTAAGCCGCACACTGGTCACCAGACTGGCTTGATAACACAACAATAAGCACAATATACACAACCACAATTTCATATCGCATCACTTGAAACTTATTGACTATTCCCCACCCATTCGTTTTCCTATCTTGTATCCCTCCTCCCTGTTAACTCCCCCCCCCCCCACCCCCCTCACCCTGGTGTAACACTGCCCTCTCTCTTTTACATCCTCCCTTTAATAAAGTGTTTACCCTTCCCTAGGGAGGGCTGGTGATGGTCACAATTATGCAATGAAATAAATTCATTTATTTAATTGCAATAATAAAATATGCATTGCTGTTAAAAGATTGCACTTCTTGTAGTGTTAACCTTCAACAGCATGTGCAGACAAAAAAAAAAAAAAAACAAAAAAAAAAAGCCATGGATTTTTGATAACTTACGGTGTTTGCATGGTGGAGCCGTATATCTTGGCCTAATTTTTTTTTTTTTTTTTTAAATGCTCCCATTTGCACATACGAAGTTGGATTTACATCAAATGTGATTCAGTTGTTAAACTCTCGGCCCTAAACCAGCTCAATGTGGAAAAATGGGCATTGGCGCGTTAGCGCCCCCTACAGAGTGAAGAGAATTTAATGTGGGACAAACAACTCTCAAAGCACTCCTCCTAGGGTGATCATTTAGAAAAGTGGGACATCAAATGTAATAGATGGATTTTTGATGACTTGTATTTTGGCCAAAACCTTTTGAAAATTAAATTTTTTTGAAAATGCTCCCATTTGAACATACAAACTTTGATTTGTGTCAAATTTGAATAATTTGTTAAACTCTCGGCCCTAAACCAGCTCACTGTGAAAATACAAAAATTGGCGTGTCGGCGATCCCTACAGAGTGAAGACATTATGGGGGAAAAAAAGTAAAAAATGTTTGGAATTTTTCACAAACTTCTGATTTGGCCTCTTGATCAAAAAAATCAATGAGATGCATGTTTTATTTTTTATTGTGTTATTTTGTATCAAGATTCTCTCCATTTTGTGTTAATAGGAAACTGACCAAATCTTGAAAATTGTCAGCTCAAATTTTAACACATTCCTCCTGGAGCTACTATTACTATTACTATTAATATTACTACTATTACTATTACTACTATTATTATTACTACTACTACTACTACTACTACTACTACTACTACTATTACTATTACTATTAATATTACTACTATTACTATTACTACTACTACTATTATTACTACTACTACTACTACTACTACTACTACTATTACTACTACTACTACTACTACTACAACTACTACTACTATAACTATTACTATTACTACTACTACTACTACTACTACTTCTACTACTACAACTACTACTACTATAACTATTACTACTACTACTACTACTATAACTATTACTATTACTATTACTACTACTACTATAACTATTACTATTACTACTACTACTACTACTACTACTACTACTACTATTATAACTATTACTATTACTACTACTACTACTACTACTACTACTATTACTATTACTACTACTACTACTACTACTACTGTCAAGTCTATTTTTTACAATGCTTGCCCAACTTGAAAGGACATGGATGGAGCACAAGTAAGACGTGAGGCCAACTCAGCTTTTAACCATTTATTCAGTTTTGTTTTAGGTTTGTAGCAGCAGCAGCAGGTTGAAAACCTTGAGAAAAAAAAAAGGGGTGAAAAGGAGAGAAAGGAAGAATGAGTTCTATTCAAATGTTTTCCAATGAATGAACAATCTGACCTTATATTTTAAATAATGTATCTTTTAAATAAATGAATTTTCTGCTACTTAATATTTAATGGTTTCAACCTAAGATATGTAACTAGTTTTAATTGTAAAATTAAATCATACATTGATATTCCTATTTTAACCATTTTAATCAAAGTCTAACTTTTTAACAATGTATTTTACCCATAAACTTATTTATTCATTTTATTTTATATATAAACTTATCTAAAACTCTTAACCAATATTTATTACTCTTAATATTTTAGAGATGTTTTAACATAAATTACACTATGAAATCAGAATATATTTATATCAATTGAATCAACTGTAAACCTAATGTGCTTTGACTAAGACCCCTCTGGTAAACACATGGTAAGGCCAAACACTAAGTATGTAGATTTAACTTAAAGTTGGGTCAAAATAACATCCAAACAAGCACTCAGCCTGTGTTCTTTAACATGACACATAATCCAACTTAAATACTTGCTTTTAGTAGCTTAACTTTAAAAATAAACCATATAAATTCAATAAACTTGAAGCCACTCACCAACAACATCCCTGAGCTCCTCCACTGCATTGTCTGTGTGTCTAACAAAGGTGTGACTGATTACCACCCAGGTTGTAGCATGAGGAGCTTAGAGCCAACCCTCATGCTGGTGCTCCCCTAGTGTTTAGATGCAGAACTACCCCTACATCTGACCTAAAGTGGAGTGGACAGAACAGGTTGGAAAGGAGGAAAGGTTGAAATTGTTGGGAAAGGTGTTTTCTCCCGGAGTATTGGATGCCTTTGTTTGTCTCTTCATTTGTGGCAAACCACCTCCCACTTGAGCTCCTGGGGAAGGAGGTCACACCATCTCTGGGGTCTGAGCAGTTTGTTCCTCGACCGGCAGCAGAACAATAAGGCGTCTCACATCTCTTTGTAGGACGGTAGTTGGAATTTTTGCTGTTTGATGTTTCGCAGGGATTATTGGGACCGGATAACTTGGAACCACCCTTATGCTGGCATCTCTGACATTTCCTTTTCCATCTTGATTGACTTCGACCACCCTTCCAAGTCTGTATTGGTTTCTAAGAGCATTTTGGTCAGCCACCCAAACTATGTCATCGACAGCGACATTTCGCTCTTTTGTGTGCCACTTACTCCTGATGAATAGATTTGGCCCTGCAAGTTGGCACCACTTTTTCCAGAATTTATTGACTTCTGCTTGTATGCATTGCAGTCTTTTGTGGGGGTAGCCTTTGAAGTCGAAGTTTGCAAAGTCCCCTTTGGGGTTGGCTCGTCCAAGCAGGAGACTGTTTGGGCTGACATAGCAAATGCAATCTTCTCTGCTTTGGACTTTAGCATCTATTGGTCTCTCGTTCACGAGGTTGGATGCTGTGAATAAGATTGTCTGGAATTCACTCCAGGTATAAACTCCATCACCTGCCAGATTGTTAAGGGCCCTCTTCACCAGACGGACTGCTGCTTCAGCTGCGCCATTTCGGTGGGGTGAGTCTGCTGGGTGGATCTTCCAAGACCACTCTGTTCCATGTTTTGATGCATTGTTTTCCAGTTGTGTCATGTCCAAACTGTTGAGGTACTTGTACAGCTCTGCCAGCGCTGGTTTGGCTCCCACAAAGTTTGAACCTGGGTCAGACCATACCTTCTTCGGATGTCCTCTCAGGGCTGTGAATCGCTGATAGGCGAGAAGGAATCCTTCAGAAGATTGATCACTGACAATGTCTGTGTGTATTGCTCTTGAAGCCATGCAGCAGAACACAGTTCCCCACACTTTGAGTTTAACTCTCTTCTTCACTTCGTCCTTTACCATGTATGGCCCAAACAGGTCGACAGTGGAGTATTCAAAGGGATTGGCAGGGTTCACTCTTTCGGGAGGAAGGTCGCTCATCACCTGTTGACATGTCTTTGCCTTAGTCTTCCTGCAGATCACGCAGCTGTCCACGACTTGCTTAGCATGTCTCCTGCCTTTGATTACCCACGCTTTGCTCCTCATTCTTAGGAGAGTTCCAGCAATCCCCTCATGGTTAGCTTTGTGGGCTTCTCTGGCGAGCAGAGTGGAGATCCAATGCTTAAACGGGAGGATTGGAACGGTTGCTTTTTCTTCAGCAAAGTATTGGAAGCGTCCCCCACACATCAGGAGTCCATCGCTGTCTCGGTACACAACCAACCTCTGGAGTGCTGTGTCTGGAAACGTTTGACCCTCTTGGGCTGCAAGAAGAAGATCTCTGAAGGCATCATGACATTCAGTAGCTGTTAAGGTAGGTAAGGTAGGAATGTTATCTTCATCTCTACTTCTTCCTCCCTTTTTCCGCCATGCTTGAGCAGCCCGTCTGGTCCAAGCAACAACATTAACAAGCCTTTGCAAGCTGCTGAACCTTTCCATCTCAATGAGTCGCCCAACCCAGCCAACTGGAGCGGACCAAGTAGGTTTACCCTCTGGCTTTACATCATCTTGCTGAGGTGTCTGCCGTGCATCCTTCTGGGCCTGGCTCCTGGTACCAACAGCTGTAAAGGACTTTCTTTGGAGTTTGTCAACATTTCCACCAGCATGAGAAGCAACTTCCCCAGGTGATTTTATGGGCCACACTTTCACTGGCAATTTTAGAAAATCTGGACCTCTTTGCCAAGTTGATTCTTCCCTCAGTTCCTCAGTTGAGCTTCCTCTTGTTATGATGTCGGCGACATTTAGAATTCCAGGTATTTAAAAGGTAAAATGTGTATGTGTGTGTGTGTATATATATGTACTCTATGTGTATGTATATCTATATATATATGTATGTTAACAAAACTTAAAAAAAAAAAAAAAAAAAAAAAAAAAAAAACAAATTTAAAAAAAAAAAAAATATAAACAATAATAATTAAATATGTATGTATGTGTGTGTGTATATATATATATATATATATATATATATATATATATATATATATATATATATATATATATAAAATAATTGAAATAATTCAAAAGATAAATAAAATAAAATAATGGATATGTGTATATATACTAAATGTGTGTGTATGTATGTATGTGTATGTTTGCTCAGATGTTGGTAAACACGTATAGGCTCGTACAGTTTCACATGACACTCTCTACCCCCATGTCACCTCTTTCTTCTCCAACCCCTAACCTTTTTTTTTCTTTCACATCCACTCAATACCCCCCCCTTCCTACACTTTATATAATTACCCGTTGCGTGTTTTATTCTTTTGGTACTGGTTGTTGTTGTTGTATGTTTGTGCTTCTCACTAACCTTCTTAACCCAGCCCCTTACCTTGTGGTGGTATCGCATGATAAGCATTTCTTCTCCTTCTTTCTTGCATTGAAGTCTATCACGACACAGCTGTGCACAAATGCTCTCAGACTCTTGGTTATGCTCACATTCGTAAGGCAAGGCAAGGCAAGGCAAGGCAAATTTATTTATATAGCGCATTTCATACTCAAGGCAACTCAATGTGCTTTACATGATAAAACATTCAATTGTTTAAAATCAATAAGAACATTTAAATCAATAAGAACATTTAAAATCATCAGTAAAATCAATTAAAATCATCAGTAAAATTATCATTACATCAACAACATGACAAAAAATCTCTCTCTCAATCATATGCAGTAGAGAAAAAAAGTGCCTTTAACTTTGATTTAAAAATGTTCACATTGGATGCTGACTAAACCGCACTCCTTTCCATGTCTCAGTTTACAGTAACATCTTGGAATGTGCGTGGCATTCGCTCGCAGGCTAAAAAGATCAAGATATTTGATTATGTATCAAGATTAAATGCAGACATTGTTTTCTTTCAAGAAACTCACTTACTTCAATCAGAAGAAAAATCTCTGACAGACTTAAATTTTAACAAAATATATAACTCGTGTTTCAATTCCAGGCAAAGAGGAGTCTCGGTTCTTTTCAACAAAAGGTTGCTCTTTAATATAATCAACTCCACCATAGACCCAGAGGGTAGATATATTATTATCAAAGTGGTAATCTATAATAAATGTTTCACAATTCTAAACCTCTACGCCCCCAATAACGACGACCCTGAATTCTTCCATAGAGTTTTTTCGGAGCTATCGGACCTATCTGCAGATTCATCTGTAATCATCGGAGGTGACTTCAATCTGACACTCAACACATCATTAGACAGATCCAGTAAGTGCCCAAATACAAAACCGTCTCGATCTACTAAAGTATTAATGAATTACATGGATGATCTTGGAATAGGTGACGTATGGAGACTGAACAATCCAACTAAAAAAGAATACACCTTCTTCTCCCCTGTGCATAAATCCTTCTCCCGAATCGACTTTTTCCTCTCAAATAAATCCATTGCACATAAGATTTCCTCTAAAATACATCCTATAATCATTAGCGATCATGCCCCGATATCCCTCACCCTGAAGTGTGACCCTAATCAGAAATTATCCTCTCTGTGGCGCTTTAATACTTCCTTACTTAATGACAGTGAATTTGGTAAAATGATAAGAAAAGAATGGGAGGACTTTCTATTAACAAACGATTCTCTGGAAGTGTCACCGTCCTTACTCTGGGAAACCGGCAAGGCTGTCATCAGAGGGAAGATTATATCATACTCTTCTTATAAGAAAAAACAGGAACAGATAGCAGAAAAAACGATCGAAGAAAAAATTAAGAAACTTACGGAAGAATACGCAGCTAACCCGTCTGAACTTTTATGGAAAAAACTCCAAAATACAAAACTTAATCTGGACATAATTTTATCTAAGAAAACGGATTTTATTTTACAGCAACTACGGTACAAAAACTTTGACTACAATAATAAATCAGGCAAATATTTAGCAAATCAGCTTAAACACAACAAAGAAAACTATTTCATAGCGGCAATTTCTGATAATTCAGGTCAAACTTTAAACTTACCTCAGGACATTAATAAGGTTTTTCATGATTACTATCAAAACCTATACTCATCAAACTTAAACCCTGACCCTGAAGATATGAAAACCTTCCTCAATAACTTAAACCTACCACAGCTCACCATAGAGCAGAAAACCACCTTAGACTCACCATTAACCTTACAAGAACTACAAAATGCTTTGGATAGCATGTCAACAGGCAAAGCACCAGGTCCAGATGGGTTCCCTGCTGAATTCCTAAAACACTTCTGGTCAATGCTGGCTCCGCTCTTTTTCAGAGTAGTAACAGAGATTAAAAATAAAGGTTATGTAGGAGGTCACATGAATACAGCAAACATTAAATTACTACTTAAACCAGACAAAAACCCCATGTTACCCTCAAGTTACCGTCCCATCTCACTTATTAACACAGACATAAAAATTATTTCCAAAGCACTCACTTCCAGGTTAGAGAAAGTCGTAAAGTCAATTATATACCAAGACCAGACAGGATTTATTAAAAATAGACACTCCACAGACAATGTTAGAAGACTGTTTAATTTGATCAACATGGCACAGAACTCTAAAAAGAAAACAATAATCTTGTCACTAGATGCAGAAAAAGCATTCGATAGAGTAAACTGGTCGTTCCTCCTTGCTGTCCTTGACAGATTTGGCTTTGGAGATTCATTCATACAATGGATCTCCACCCTATACTCTAAACCTAAGGCCTCAGTAACCACAAACAAAATAACATCCCAAAGCTTCACACTGCAGAGGGGAACGAGACAAGGTTGCCCACTCTCACCTTTGCTTTTTGCAATATTTGTTGAACCTCTCGCATCAGCTGTTCGTCAGAACTCTGTTATTAGAGGGATCCACTCATCCATCTCAGAACACAAAATTAATCTTTATGCGGATGACATTTTACTCTATTTAGAAGAACCCCAATCTTCATTAGAAGAATTATTTAAACTAATAAACAGCTTCTCTAAACTATCAGACTATTCCATTAACTGGTCAAAATCATCAATCCTTCCTTTAACGAAAAATTCATGGAACCCAGCAATCCAAAACCCACAATACCCCTCCCCCACAAATATAATTAAATATCTAGGCTTAAATATATCACCAAACCTAAATGAATTAATTAAACTGAATCTAGACCCTCTAGTGGATAAAGTCACAGAAGACCTGCGGAGATGGAACAATCTCCCCATCTCACTCCTTGGCAGAATAGCCTCAGTTAAAATGAAAATCTTACCTAAAATAATCTGTTCTCTATGATCCCACTGAAACCACCAACGCAATGGTTCAAAAGATTAGATTCTGCAATTACAAAATTCTATGCTAAGAATAAAAAACCCAAAATAAGCCTTTCAACTCTTCAAAAAAATAAAAGCGAGGGAGGGTTGGAAGCCCCTAATTTCACGCATTATTACCTAGCAAACCAAATTCTATATTTAACAGAATGGTTAAAACCAAAAGAATACCACAACACCTGGCTAGAAATAGAACAGCTAGACTGCAAACATATTAAACTCTCTGATCTCCCTTTTATCACTATGACCCTGAAACATCATAACTGCTTTAAAAACCCACTGATTGCCTCCACCCTGACTGCGTGGTGGAAAGCCCTGGACATAACAAATGTTCAATTAAAAACTAACATGCTGTCTCCAATCTGGCACAACCCTGACTTTAGAAACAAAAAAACACCACTCTATCTAAAAACATGGGAAGATAGCGGAATTATTCATCTCCAAGACCTCTTCGAAAATGATAAGCTCAGGACATATAACAATCTAACCCAAGCATTCGATATAAATAAAAGTAACTTTCTACAGTACTTACAAGTAACAGAGACAATAAAGAAAACTACTCCACTAGACTTAACTACTTTACAACCTCCAGAACTGGCTATATATATGAAAAAAATTTCAACAAAATCAAAAAAACTCTCAAAAATATACAGAGCGCTCTCGAACACTAACTGTAATTACTTACCAATCGCGAAGTGGGAGGCTGAACTCTCAATCACCCCGAGCATTGATTTCTGGACAGAAATTTGTTGTAATACTTTTAAGATGACAAAAAACACAAACCTTCAGCTAATTCAATACAAGGTCCTCCACAGATCCCACATTACCCAACAGAAAATGCATAAAATGGGCTTCTCAGCAACAGACATCTGCTCTCAGTGCACCCAGAATACAGCGGATTCCTATCTACATGCCTTATGGCTTTGCCCCCCAGTTCAACACTTTTGGATTCTAATCACTGAAAAACTGTCCTCCATTTTGGACTGCAGGATTCCTTTATCTCCAAATCTTTGTTTGATTGGAGACCTGACAATGCTTCAACTTCCAGCAAACCAATCACAATCAATCCTTGCGGCACTAGCCATAGCAAAAAAAACAATATTACTAAATTGGAAAGACAAAAAATCCTTAAACATAAACCAATGGCAAAATCTCCTCACAGAATTTATTTCCATGGAAAAGATGTCTGCTCTCAGAAAACAAAAAAAAACAATGTGCTTTGAGGAGCGTTGGACTCCTTTTTTAATTGCATTAAATCTAAATTTTTAAAAGCCTGATGATCTAGCCTGCAAGCGACTGCCAGCACCACTCTTTACTAACGAATAGGGGGCCACATCCCGGCGGGGCGGTCTGGCTTGGCCCTTGGAGGGGGCCCTGGCTTTAAAAAAAAAAAAAAACTGAAGCTCGTGGCGCGGGCGGCATCAGTGAAGGGTGATCTGGGGTGCCGTGGGGGGCTAGGTTGGGGTGCCTGGGGGCCGGCGGGGAGACTCCCAGCGGCCCCCTGGTGCCTTATGCGGCTTGGGGTGTGGTCGTCCTCCCTGGGCGGGCTGCTCCTGGTGCTGCATCCGTTCCGGGTCCTTCTGGCCTGGGGTCGGGCCCCTGCTGGCTCTGGGCTCGCCGGCGGGTGCCCACTGGCTGCCTGTTCGGCGCGGTTCTGGTCGTCTGCTGGGCGTGGGCTTCGGCTCCTCCGCTGGGGCCTCGGGCAGGGAGTTCTCTGGGCCCTCCCCTCGGGGGGTTGGGCGCGGGGGTGGGGTGGGGGGGGTGGGGGGGTCGATGGGGTGGGGGGTCTGGGGGTTTGGGGTGGGATCGGTGGCGTGGTGCGCTGGGTCCTTGGCTCCTTGGGGCTTTCTCGGGTGTGTATGGGGGGGCGATGGCTGCCTCTCGGCTTGGGATCTTGGGGGCGTTCGGGGGACTGCTTGGCCGTGGGGTGGTCGCCGGGGGCCCTTAGGCTGCCTGCTCTTGCTGCTGGCCTGACTGCTTCTTCTTCGGGCCCGGGGGCGGCTCTTGGGTTTTGCAGTGGCGGTACTTGGAAATACATTTGTCATGGATGCACTGGCCTTGGGCTGTGGGATAACACTCATACTGGGCTCAACCTTAGACACGTTGTTCCCAAATACCTGTTTTATGGAATTTCCACTCACCTCTTCCTCTGTTCACAGCCACCACCATTATTCCTAAACCACACACTGGTCACCAAACTGGCTTGACAACACAACAATAAACACAATATACACAACCACAATTTCATATCGCATCACTTAAAACTATTCCCCACCCATTCCATATCCTATCTTGTATCCCTCTTCCCTGTTAACTTCCCCACCCCCCTCCAACCCCTCACCTTGGTATAACACTGCCCTCTCTTTTTTACATCCTCCCTTTAATAAAGTATTTCTTACCCTTCCCTAGGGAGGGCTGGTGACGGTCACAATTATGCAATGAAATAAATAAATTTATTTAATTGCAATAATAAAATATGCATTGCTGTCAAAAGATTGCACTTCTTGTAGTGTTAACCTTCGACAGCATGTGCAGACAAGGTAAAAAAAAAAAAAAAAAAAAAAAGAATTCCAGGTATCCACCACCAATCTGTTGCAGGAGTAGACCTTTGGATCTCACCAACACGGTTAGCAAAGAAAGTTTGATAGCCGTAGCTATCTTTTTGGATAGCTCCTAGTACTGTCTGGCTGTCCACTAGATGAAACCACTGCTCCACTTGAATCCTCACTTGCTTCTCAAAATACTTGCGAAGTCGAGCTGCAAAAACAGCACCACAGATTTCGGCTTTAACAGCTTCGCCCTTCTGGTCAAGAGGTGTTAACTTGGCCTTCGCCTCCACAAAGCGGACTTCAACCCCAGTTGCTGTGTGCCACCTGAGGTACTGTACTGCGCCATAGCTTTTATCACTCCCATCAGAGAAGGTGATTGCTACAGGATTGCCTTTCCAGTCTGCTGGTGTGAAACTTCGTGGGAACTTGATTAGGCTCAGTGCTGCATACTCTATGAAAAGCTTTATAGCCTCCTCTCTGAGGCCTTCTGAGAGTGGTTTGTCCCAAGTTTCTTGAGTCATCCTTCCATCACCAGCTTCTTGGAAAGCCCGTCGTACCAGAATAGCACCTTTCTGCTTCAGGGGTGTGACCAAACCGATCGGATCATAGAGTCCTGCGACTTGGCTCAACAACTTTCTCCTGCTTAATGGATTTGGTGTCCCCACCCTTACCTCTTCTTTAGTTAAATTCTTGCCAAGCCTCATTTTACTTTTCTTCTTGGAGAAATTGATTGAGGTAAGCATGTACAGTTTGTCTTCCTCGGTTTCATAGCCAACCCCAAGTGCTCTGTTATCCTCATCCCGCCTCTGATTTGGAAGAATGATAGTTTTGCCTTGGGTTCCCAACTGGTGATCTTTATCATCGTGCTGGACTTGTCTCACTTCCATTTGCCTCCCACTTTGACCGGACCATACCCAGGGTTTGAGGAAGAAACCACCAGTCCTTAGGATCTCTTCTACTCCTTGAGTGATCTTGATAAGAGTGTCCAGACTATTGTGGGAAGTAAGTATGTCATCGACATAACTGTCTTCTTCAAGGACTCTACGCTCTTCCACCAGGTGAGTAAATGCTGGTAGCTTGGCTGTCTCTCTCATTGCCAGCTGCGCGATGCACCCTGCTGGTCTGTCACCAATATTTACTCTGGTTATGGCATACTCCTCAATGCCATCAGCAGGATTGTCTCTCCAGAGAAATTGGTGAAGGTGCATCTCACGGTCCTCCAACCATACTGAGTTATACATCTTTTTGATGTCTCCTAAGGCAGCATGCACACCCTGCCTGAACCGCAGCAGAACAGCTCTGATTGGATTGAGCACATCTGGTCCTTTTAACAGTATGTCATTCATACTTAGCCCTTTGAACTTTTGGCTGCTATTCCATACTAGTCGGACTGGAGTAGTGACAGAGTGGGGATTCGGGGCTATCAGATGACTCACGTACCACACAGGGCCTTTCCAGTCGCTCTTTATCTTTTCAGTAAGCTTTATTGCTGCACGTCGATCTAGCATTTCATTTATTTGTGCGGAATATGCTGCTTTCCACTCTGGCTTGTTCTCTAGCTGCTTTTCGGTTCTTAGGAAAGTAGCTCGAACACCACCAATGTTGTTTGGAAGCGAGCTGGGATCTTGTGTCCACGGATACTTTGTGTCCCAATGTGGACTGTCGGAGTGAGCATCTGCCTTGACGTATGTTAGTCCCTCCTCTATTATCTCCAACTCCTTTTCCTCTGCCAGTGTGATTTCTTTGCCCCCTGGCTGGCAGTTGCTACACCGACACCCCCCACATCTTGGCTCGCAGGATGCACCAATGCTCTCCCATCTCCACCAATCAAGGAAGTCTCTGGTAGAGCCAGCTGCGACAAATGTGTTCACCAACTTTCCTGTCAGATGAACTTGTGATGGGGGTCCGTTGCCTCTCATCTCCCGATATTTGACTGCAGCTGTACGCATCGATCGAGCGAAGTGGGTCTCTGAGTGATGTGCAGCAATCTCAATGCGTTCGAATAGAGCAGGGTGAGCTCCACCTACTGTTTTGCCTAGAGGGCTGTCCCATAGGACGAGGTCCCCGACAACTTTTACTCTTTGGGGAGCCAGTCTTCCCTCGCGGTGACTGATTAAAAGTTAAATTTTCCTCGGGCGTTTCAGGTCTTCCAGATTGACTTCAGGGAAAAATCTTTGAAGTTTTATGGGTTCGATTTCTTTGTGGACTTTTGCAATTTCATCTAGTCCATAGCAAATAAGTTCATGTGACCTTTGTTCACCCGAGGCAGTGCGAATGCGTACTCTGAGTAGATACCGTTTTGTTTTCACTGTCAAAGCCATTCCACCAACACCGTACAGGACTAAAGTCACTCCCTCACTTCGGAGCCTGAGCCGTTCAGCAGCCTTGTGCGTGATATAATTTGTGTCCGAAGCGAGGTCAATGAGCGTTCCGACTTTCTGCCCTGCGTTTGCTGTGACTTCCATGAGCATTAATATGACAGGAGGTTCGGAAAGTTCATTTTTCCGCAGAAGTTGTGACGACGGTGGAGTTCCCACCCGAGTGTTTGCATTGGTGAATGCCTTCTTGCATCTTTCAGCCATTTCTGGTGACAATTCTTCCAGGAACTTTTCCTGCTCGGAAGTAAGGTTGCTCCTAGCTGCACTGCTTTGCTTCTTCAAATCACAATACTTCTGTGATTGCGCTTCACTTTCTTTTAGACAAAGGAAGTAATGATGATCTGGAGGACCCTCCTTTCTACATTTTTGATCCCTGCAAAGGTAGGTATCCTTGCAGTCTTCCCTTCTTGTATGCCAACCAAGACATATCTTGCACGCCCCTAGTCGTTTCAGTGTGGCTCTCTTCTCTGGTACACTTAGATTTTTAAATTTCCTGCAGTAGAAGAGTTTGTTGTAGTGCCGTTCATCACCACACAATCCACATGTATTTGCAAGCTCCCTTTTTGTGGTCTTGGTTGAGGCAAATCTTTTCTCTGGCCTTTTAGCTGGAAAGTTGTCAGGCTTCTCTGTTACTTTTAACTGCTCCAACCTTTCCAGTACACCCTCCTGCCTTTTAACGAACCTCACAAGCATGTCGAAATGGTTCTCGCTAGTCACGCCGTTGCTTGGCTCCATCATATGAACAATCCAGTCTCGTTTCACAAATTCAGGGAGTTTGCATTCGATATTTCGTATGGCCAGTGGATTCTTTATTGCACTGGTGCTGTCGAGTTCAATGAGATCAGTTAGTGCCTTCTCAACTGCCTGGATGAGATCAATGACCTTGCGTGGTTGATTTCCTCGAATAGGGGGTAATCTCTCCAAGTCTTCGAGTATCTCAAGTGCAATTGCAGACTTATTTCCATATTTGTTCCCAAGAACTCTGAACATCTCTTCAGCAGAGGAATATGTGGACAGTCTCAGGTCTTTGATTATCTTGTCTTCAATGCTATCCACGAGTTGTATCTTTTTAACTTCGACAGATCCGGTGGGTTCGCCTTGTCTTTGCAAGTTCTCCCAGTCCTTTTTCCATCTGTAGAAATCCCTACTGTTACCACTGAAGATGGGAAGTGCAGTTGGTTTGATTCTGACAATTGGGTTTGTTGGCGCTGGGGCAGGGCTCAGTGCTACCTCGTTTGCACCATTACTGGCACCTGAAGTTGGATCTGCGATTCGTCTTGCAGTACAAAACTCCGCCTCTCTTAGTTCCAGCTTGTTCTTCAAAGCTTTTGTTCCTTTGATTCTGTTAATGAGAGTTCTTCTCTCCTCCCCAGGAATCCACTTTTCCCAAGCACGCATGGTGTCGTTGACTTCCTTGAGCCTTTTCCCCAATAAGTCCATGTGAACACCATAACTCTCAAAATTAGTGCTTGTCACAGGTAAATCTTGAGCTCGCTGTCCAATCTCTTCAGCCCCTTCAATGGTTTCCATAACTTCTTGTTCTCCATAATTTGTCCACAAAGTCTCTTGCACCATATTCTTCACGAGCTTGAATCTTTCCTCAGCTTCTTTAGCTGTTTTCTCAATTTCCTTCTGATGCTCAAAAACTTGCTGTTCTTCCTCCTCTTTTACCATGTCTGACAGTATGCCTGCCAAATAATTGTCATTTGTTTTGAGGAGTTCATCAAGTCGGTCGGACAATTTAATAAATTCATCCAATAATTCTTGTTGAGCCATGGAATCTGCCTCCTGTGAGAGATGATTGGCTTGACGAGTAAAAAGACTCTTGGAGGTTGTCCGCTCCTTCTTGAGTTGATTAATCGACTTCTCTTCAGCCATTGCCCTCGCGTCCACAATTGGATTTTAAAAGCCTTTTATCTTTTATTCTTCCTGGTTCACGAGTGGTTTTCAACTGTCAAGTCTATTTTTTACAATGCTTGCCCAACTTGAAAGGACATGGATGGAGCACAAGTAAGACGTGAGGCCAACTCAGCTTTTAACCATTTATTCAGTTTTGTTTTAGGTTTGTAGCAGCAGCAGCAGGTTGAAAACCTTGAGAAAAAAAAAAGGGGTGAAAAGGAGAGAAAGGAAGAATGAGTTCTATTCAAATGTTTTCCAATGAATGAACAATCTGACCTTATATTTTAAATAATGTATCTTTTAAATAAATGAATTTTCTGCTACTTAATATTTAATGGTTTCAACCTAAGATATGTAACTAGTTTTAATTGTAAAATTAAATCATACATTGATATTCCTATTTTAACCATTTTAATCAAAGTCTAACTTTTTAACAATGTATTTTACCCATAAACTTATTTATTCATTTTATTTTATATATAAACTTATCTCAAACTCTTAACCAATATTTATTACTCTTAATATTTTAGAGATGTTTTAACATAAATTACACTATGAAATCAGAATATATTTATATCAATTGAATCAACTGTAAACCTAATGTGCTTTGACTAAGACCCCTCTGGTAAACACATGGTAAGGCCAAACACTATGTATGTAGATTTAACTTAAAGTTGGGTCAAAATAACATCCAAACAAGCACTCAGCCTGTGTTCTTTAACATGACACATAATCCAACTTAAATACTTGCTTTTAGTAGCTTAACTTTAAAAATAAACCATATAAATTCAATAAACTTGAAGCCACTCACCAACAACATCCCTGAGCTCCTCCACTGCATTGTCTGTGTGTCTAACAAAGGTGTGACTGATTACCACCCAGGTTGGAGCATGAGGAGCTTAGAGCCAACCCTCATGCTGGTGCTCCCCTAGTGTTTAGATGCAGAACTACCCCTACATCTGACCTAAAGTGGAGTGGACAGAACAGGTTGGAAAGGAGGAAAGGTTGAAATTGTTGGGAAAGGTGTTTTCTCCCGGAGTATTGGATGCCTTTGTTTGTCTCTTCATTTGTGGCAAACCAACTACTACTACTACGACTCTTACTATTACTATTACTACTACTACTACTACTACTACTATTACTATTACTATTACTACTACTACTACTACTACTACTACTACTACTACTACTACTACGACTCTTACTATTACTATTACTACTACTACTACTACTATTACTATTACTATTACTATTACTACTACTACTACTATTACTATTACTATTACTACTACTACTACTCTTACTATTACTATTAATATTAATATTAGTACTATTACTACTACTACTATTACTACTACTACTACTACTACTACTACTACTACTACTACTACTACTACTACTATTACTACTACTACTACTACTACTACTACTATTACTATTACTACTACTACTACTCTTACTATTACTATTACTATTAATATTACTACTATTACTACTACTACTACTACTCTTACTATTACTATTAATATTAGTACTATTACTATTGCTACTATTACTATTACTATTACTACTACTACTACTACTACTACTATTACTACTATTACTATTACTACTACTACTACTATGACTATTACTATTGCTATTACTACTACTACTACTATGACTATTACTATTACTACTATTACTACTACTACTACTCCAGCAATGTTCTTGGATGTGTTAATACAACAACAATTTTTCAATATTTCATTTCTGTCTAAACAAATCAATAACAATGCATTGATAGTATATAATTCACTATATATTATATTATGTTTTTGTATGAATTTGAGGCGGCACAGCAAAGGCGGCACAGATTGCCGAAGGCGCTGCAATTTGGTGAAGGCAGCCTGGCAAAGGCGGCATGACAAAATGGCTGGCGAGTCATGTTTGTCGCCACTTGCGGCTATATATATTAGAAGGAGATTACCATTGGCAATTCAGCTATTGAAAATGTTTCAGAAATAACATTTTTGGGAGTCATGCCAGATAATTCAATTAATTGGAAGAGTCACATGGAATACATAAAAAAAAGGAAATTATTGGCATATTACATGAAGTAAAGTATACTTTTGATGAAAGAGCATTGTTCAGAATTTATACATCTCTAATTGTCCCATACTTCACATCTTGTATTGAGATCTGGGATAATGTATGCTGGTTTCACTGCTCCAAAAGAAAGCCATAAGAATCATAAATCACAAAGATCCAAGAGACCACACAAATGAACTTTTCATTAAAGGTAATATTTTGAAATTTGTAGATTTTGTTCAGTTAAAAATTGTCTTGGCCATGTGGAAAATCAAAAATAACTTAGTTCCAGAGCACATTTATAATAAATGTATACTAATCACAGATGAAAACAGCAGGATTAAAGGAATGTACCATTAGCTCACACTTCACTCAAACAGAGGTTTTTTTGTCACTGGATCAGGTTGTGGAACTCATTGGATGACATTTTAAAAACATGTCATTCTAGTGTTCAAATTAAAAGTAGATATAAAATGTTGTTGATTGAAAACTACAAACATCTGTAAATTGTGTTAAATTATTGACATCTGTAACAAACAAAATTGTTTTTTGGAACAAACATAATTAAAATAATAACGTTGTAGCTGTTATAATGTAAAAAAAAAAATAAAGGAATTGGGCATTCTTTTGTTTACCAAAAACGGGCGTATATAGTAAGACTCGGTATTCAACGTGCTCCTATTCTGACATGTGAAAAGTAGTGACTGTCAAGTAACATGCTGATATTGTGAACAGGATTACATGGAAAAATTAATTTGATTTGATTGATTAGATTAGATATTAATTGTGTACCGGTTGCTATGGTTGGGCGACCTGGATGACGTCATATTCGTGGCTTTCAGAGTATAACTGAGCAGAACACTGCAGAGACACTTACGTCACTACAGTCAGACACAGATCATGGATTCAGACACAGAGCAGAGTGCGACCTCCAGTGGGAGTCAGCGGGACTGCAGTGCAGAGGAGAGGCAGAACAAGCCTGGTTTCATGTCCAAACTCAAGTCTACAAATGTAAACTCTGTTTTCAAGTCCATATTTAAAAACAAATGGACTGGTTCTCAGAACATCTGGACAAACAATACTATGACCCCTAATTTCCACTGGATGCGGCTCTGCTGCGTTACGTCACCGCCGTGTCACCGGAGCTGATAGGTTTCCACTTTAGTCTATGTGTTAATTTCCACCAGGTCCGCTGCGGTGCGTGTCTGCTCCTTCCCAGATGCGGTAGTCCGGTGCCCTCCACCACATATACGCAGGGCTTCTATTTCTGGCAGACACCGGAGCACGACGCATCAATCAGCACAGAACAAATTAAGCTAAACAGGAAATTAAGCACGTACTCCGCAATAAAATATCAGGTTACTTTTCAAAATAAAACACTTCAGATTATATTTCAAGTAAATACATCACCAAAATGTCATAATGTGTAAAAACAAATTCACATCCACTATATTGATTCTTCTCATACTGTAACTACACTGTAAACTGCAGCAACTTTGATTTAGTTCATGTTTTACTGGTGCAGTTTTATCTCTTCTCTGTTGGCTGTTGCCAAAAAATGTGTCTATGACAAATCCAGAGTCCAACCTTCTTGTTCTCCTTCGTTAGGAACACTGACCTGTTTATCTGTTTATTGTTGCATTTATAACAAATACATTTAACTGCGTTCTCGCGCGATTATATAAATATCGTGAGAACTGCTCTGTCTCGTGACGTCACAGTCGTTCAACCAGAGCGCACCGCGGCGCGCTCCAAACGCAACCGGTGTGAATTACCGGACGCCGGACAGCGGTGAAATACCGGATCGGTGCCGTGGCGCAGCGGAGACGTATCCAGTGGAAACCCCGGGTGAAAGTTTACTGCAGAAGCAAGAGGAAGAGCTTTGTGAGAAGGAGATGTTACTTTCAGAGTACAAAGCTGAACTAATGAAAATAAAAAAGGAGAACCTGAGTCTCATGGAACAATTGATTCCACATCTGTCGGCTGCGACAATTGAGGAACAAACATCTGTCTCGCAGGATGATTCTGATCAAAGTGGAAACAAAAGCACTGAAGACTATTGCACAGAAACTGAGAAGCTCTCTGAACTTGCCTTTTTATTACGCGCATGGTAAAATTAGAGAGGAGAAATAAAACAGCATGGGTTGTTTATAACAGAGTATAAAATGTTGAGACGTAGACATGTAGCCTCATCAAGAGAAGGCTTATCAGGTTTCTTTCTTTTTCTAACATTTTGTAAAAGTTTAAAAATAGAGAAGCAGACACATTCTTTGTGTCATTGCCATTAAGAGCTTCTACTGCACCATGCAGCGCTACAGGGTTTAAAATAAAACAGGTTTTCTGTCCTTTGGCTTTCCCACTTTTTTCTGTTTGTGTCCTTTTTTCCCTCCTGCTCATTGACTCTGCCTGTAAGGTGCTTTTAGAAGGCCTTGTGTGGCTGGGTTAGAGATGGATGTGTGGCCCTTGGGAGCCGTAGGCAGCGTGCAACACTGGTCACGTCAGACAAGCTGGGGAGGCTGCATAAGATCATCATCACCCAGTAGTGGAGTAAATTGCCGCAGTGGCACCTTCACACAACCTCTGGGCAACCTCTGAGGTCTTGATCAAGGTCAGGGGTCAGCCGGGGCCTCTGTGATCAGGGCGATTAGGGGCCTCCAGCCTCTTCCTTATCTTTTATGTTCTTTTTTAAGCATCATGTTGCCTTCTATCATTTTCCCCCCTCATCTTCTATTTGATTGTTTTTCATTCACTCTCTCTTTCCAATCGAGACGTCCCATCTCCTGGGAGAGCAAAAAAGGAAAAGCAAGAGAAAATCAATAAGGAAGATGAGTAAAGACCTGGAGGTCCTATCAAAAACTAAATGTGCAGGAATGACTGGCTAACATGCAAACAGAAGGCTAACATTAAATGAAAACAGGAAAGCTTCAATAAAAGCAAGCTTATAAAAACATCTGGAAAATGTCAAAACTCTCCTTTCAAGGTCAGTGTAAAATATCTTTTCTCCCTTTATCAGCGTCACATGCGTTCAGTTAGCTGTGGGGAAGAGATTTGATAAGAGGAAGACGTAATATTGATTCCTTTATGAAAATTCAAGGTCTACAACAACATGGAAATGAACACAAAGGGCAACTCTTTGGATTTGGATGGTAAATATAGTTCAGAGGCTAGACACCAATGTAACCAATGAAATTACCCTATGATCTGTAATAACATTAGTGACTTCTCTTTATGTGTAACTATGTCTTGTAAAAAAAAAAATGTTTTGTGATTAATGAGATCTTTACATGCCAATGTTACATCTCACTTTGCTATCCAGTGCACACAAAAAAATTAAAAGTCCAGCTGGTACGAGCCAGTTTAGTTGAGGGATTGACATTACAGCTTCACCCAGGAATAAAAAAAGCACAAAAAGTTGTGCTCATTTGAGCACATGTCAAACTCAAGGCCGGGGGCAAAATTTGGCCCTTCAGAGCAGACATTGGCAACTGGCCGCCAGAGGGCCACAAGTGGCCATCGGCCTAATTTTGTGCAGCCCTCAAGGTAAATGCATAAAATGACTCAAAAAATGCACAAAAAATAAACTAAAGGACAACAAAAATACATCAAATCTAAGCGAATGCATACAAAAATAACTTTAAAAGGTTCAAAACAATAAAAATTCACAAAATGACTCAAACTCACAAATTTGTATTTTCTTCAGTGTGAGTTTAGTTGACATCTCCGTCCATTTAAAAGCATAGTTTAATGAGCACTTGCTATATTTCTAGGTTGGAAGCCTTATAGCCAGTAGTGCTCTGCAAATGTATGGTGACATATATGGAAACTTCAAGAGATGGAGAAGCTTGTGGTGATTATGATCACATCATATGGCCTGTAACACAATTTTATTGTCATTTAACATTTGAAACCTCATTTGGTCTTGAGAGTGAAATATGTGACTATCTGCAAGGGGCGAGACGACATGAACAAGTGGGTTTTTATGATGTTTTCTTTCTCTGCAGTCTGGGAATCTTAGCAGGTAATGTCTTTTAGATTAAAGGTCATTGATTTTGTCCTATTTTTCACAGAATTTATCACTCAAAGCAAAGTGGTTCTCAATCTTTTCTTGGATCATGACCCCAATTTGATATCAAGACATTTTTTTTTTTCTAGAATTAGTTTTAGATCAAATTTGTTATAATACAGAGTTGTACCAGTTCAGATATTTTGCATTTTATTATTATCATTATTATTATTAACTAGATTTATATTTGACAAAGTGAATGTATAGAATACAGTAGTTGTGTGTTTTAATTTGTGAAATAACAATAACTTTACAGTAATTTATTTTATTTTTTTTAGCAATTGTTTCAGGCGACCCCACATGGGGTCCCGACCCCAATGTTGTAAAAACCCTTATTTAATTATAATTTCAATGTTATTGAACATGGGAACTTCTGAAGTTTTAAGTTTATTTATTTAAAAAGGGATAATGCATATTAAAAAACATTTTTTAAAATACATTTTAATACGTAAAGATTGTAGCCTGAGCCAATTTTCTGTCTGTGTCTACTTTGTCTGATACAAGTTAGTTTAGAAGGTAAAAGATGTTTTTTTAAGTAATCAAAAATCTTAGAAGATTTGGACCCTCGGTAGGCCAGAGATGGGCAACTATGGCGTCAATTTAGTGCCAAAAACACAAGCTCATAAATACTGTAATCGCGCAGAGTTATAGATTTCTTTCGGTGCCTTTCTGCACGCTCACCGTCTCTGTCTGTGCGCTCGCGGGGATCTCTCTGCGCGCGGTCATGTTGAGTTTTGGCACTTTGGGGGCGTGCATTGCATGGACAGCACCTCCTTTCTGATTGGTCACTTGAAAAACGGTCAGAGCCAATCAGAGGTACAGTAGGGCGGGTCATCACAGTATAAAGTCCGTGGCTGTTTCCTAGGACAAAAAATAAAATGTTATCTCTCAAATTTAATTTGATATGCTGGGACCAATGTATAGAGCTAGTTTTATTTATTTATTTATTTATTTATTTATTTATTTATTTATTTATTTATTTATTTATTTATTTATTGTGTTAGTTAAACTGACGTCTGGTCTACGGCTATTTTTTCTTAATCTTGGTTGGTTGCAGAAACGTAGATAATTTTTTTTAAAATTAGAACTCGATTAATTTATTCTATTGATGTCTGTCATTCATTATAATTCTACTGAAGTGACTGTACTTGCAACAATGACATCAATAATTAGGCCCATGTGATAATCCTGTGGTCCTGATATGAAGGACACATAGATAAGTGGGTTCAGGTGGACTTACTCTGGTGTAAAGGAGCACAACAGCAGATGAAGGAGAGATAATAAATAGTTCCACATTGCGACATACATTCTATATTTACATATGCAAATGGTGAATACATAAAATACATTAATAGGGTTTTAATTTAAAAACAAAATAAAGATTAATGTTTCTGCAATAAACTAAGATTAAGGGGAAAAAAAGCCATAGACCAGACGTCAGTTTAGCTGGCACAGTAAAAAATAAAATAATATAAATAAATAAAACTAGATCCATACATTGGTCCCAGCATAAAATCAAATGAAATCTGAGAGATAACTTTTTTTTTTTCCTAGGAAACAGCCACGGACTTTATACTGTGATGACCCGCCCTACTGTACCTCTGATTGGCTCTGACCGTTTTTCAAGTGACCAATCAGAAAGGAAGTGCTGTCCATGCAATGCACGCCCCCAAAGTGCCAAAACTCAACATGCACAGACCGAGACGAGAGCGTGCAGAAAGGCACCGCACGCGGGCATAAAGTGATCCAACTGTGTGCGATTAAAGTTTTTATGCTCTTGAGTTTTTGGCACGAAATTGACGGATATATAACTTTGATAATAGTGGGGGCCACAAAAATATGATCGCTTGATTGGAGGATTAGTGCCATTTTGTGTATTCTTCACATTTGTCTTAGTTGTCACTCTGTGTGTTTCTGGTGTCATTTTGTATATTCTTCTCCTATTTTGTGTGTTTTGTTGTTATTTTGTGCATTTCTGTTCTTGTTTGTGTCTTCTATTATTTTGTGTATTTTTCAGTCATTTAGTGCAGTGGTTCTAAAACTTTTTTGGATCAAGTACCCCTTCCTCTTATTTCTGAATCCAAGTACCCATTATTATCCGACTACAACATTTTTATTAGATAACTATTTAAAAACAACTATGCACAATGATGGAATGAACGGCTTATAACATTTGGTAAATAAGTGGAAAGAAACAGTATTTAGTGCAGGTTCCAAACCTTTTTTTTGGGATCGTGATCCCATTTTGATATAAAAAAAATCTGGTGACCCAAAATATATATATATATATATATATATATATATGTACTGCGTTTTAGTTGAACTAGATTTATATTTCACAAAGTGAAAATATAGGAATACAGTTCTTTAAGACAAAAAAAAAAATCGGAATTCAAACACTTTAAAATCTATTTAAATTTTTTAGAAATTTCAAGCAATTTTTAAATTTTCAAACTCTAGGCGACCCCACGTGAGGTCCCGACCCCAAGGTTGAAAAGCACTGATTTAATTCCCCCTGATTAAATACATTAATTTATTTTTGATCATTTCCGGTCATCTCATGCCTGGTTGTGTACTAAGACTCGCACTTTATTTGTTAATTTTCCTCTTTCTCTCAAGTAGTTCCATCGCGTACCCCCATTTGAAAAACACTGATTTAGTGCATATACATTGAGGGCCGCTAGTTGCATATATCTGATGTATAGGCCCAAAATAAAATGCACATGCAGAATGAACAATACACATGTTGTTTGAATATTTAATTAAGTCAAGGTGTTTGCTCAACCGAAACGACCCGGCTTTTAAACATTCAAAAAGTTTCTTACTAAAGCCCCAGTCAGAGGAAACTAGACCCAAAACCAAGACTGCCACATCTCCAGGACCTGGAGAGATTGTCTCACTTTACCAGAACACAAAAAAAAAACAAGGACATGTCACTGGGTGGTAATCAGTGTGCCACTCCTAACCACAACCTAGTATTTGCGTCTGTAGGCGTATCTATCTGTCATTTATTAATGCAGTGAATACTGACAGGTGTGTACATCTGAACCAGGAGTCAGTAGGTGAGGCTGTGTTGGACTGTGGAGACCTTTAGGCCTTTCATCATCACTCACTGCTCCTGGAAACAACATCCACTCAGGGATGAAACGTGGCTGTGCTCTCAATTACGTCCTCTGCGCCGTGTGCACAGCGACTGTCTTCCTGACCTTGGTGTTAAGATTGTATATATCTGCACTCTTACTCTGTGTGGCTGTGTTGTAAAGGTTGGATGTTGTAGCGCATGTTCTCCCCTTGGGGCGCTCTGATGCTGTGTAGTGTTTAACACCGCAGCAGTTGTGTGTTCAGAAGAAGTGAATAAAGTATCCTCGGAGTGAGGACGTTGATGATCGGACCCGGTGAAAGTGTCGTTTATGTGCACACACAAAGTACTCCACTAAGCTCAACACCTTAACAGGTTATGGGCCCAGGAACCCCAGTGATTCCAGCCACCTCAAGAAAACAAGGCGAGGTAGCGTTGAGTCGACGCACGCACAGAGAAGCCAAGAAAGTTTGCAGGTGTGGACTTGAGCTAACAGAGGAGAACTGCTTGACCAAGGATAAAGGTAATGCAAACGTGAAGTATTACACGGAGCATAAAGCGGACTTTGGCCAATAAACTAGCGTGTACTCTCGAAGAAGAAGTAACCGTGGTAAAGTTTGAGCTAATTAGCATAGCATAGTGCTAAAGTGCGGAGCTTAAACAAATATGGCGGCTCGTGCTACCGGAGCAGTATCCCCGCAACTGTACGTTGATGGATCCGAAAGCAAGTATGACCTTTGGGAAGCAAGGTTTTTGTGACACTTACATATTTTAAAGTTGAAAGACACTGTTCTAAATGAACCAGTAGGAGAAGAGCAAGCAGCAGCGGACAGAATAAAAAATCCAGACTGCTATGCAGAGCTCATAAGGTTGATCGATGATAAAAGCTTGTCTTTAATAAGACACGATGCTACATACGATGGCAGGAAAGCACTGAAAATACTGAGGGAGCACTACTCAGGAAAAAGCAAGCCACGAATAATCAACCTGTACACGTCCTTGACAAAACTACAGAAAGCAGACAGAGAGTCAACTACGGACTACGTCATCAGAGCAGAAAACCTGATTACAGCACTTCGTGATGCCGGTGAGACTCTCAGTGATAGTCTGATCATAGCCATGATTCTTGGTGGCCTCCCTGACTCTTACAAGCCATTAGCTGTACATGTAACACAAAATGAGGACAATGTGACATTTACAGATTTCAAAAGGAGATTACGTATTTACGAAGAGTCAGAGAAAATTAGTACTGCTGAGCCAACAGACAATGTGATGAAAACGTTCACAAAACAGGATAGAAATATCCAGAAGAAGTACATCAGCAGCACTCAAAGTAGAAGTGAAGATGGAGATCTGACATGTTTCAAATGTGGATTAAAAGGACACAGAGCAAGAAAGTGTATCCGAAAAGTGTGGTGCAACTTTTGTAAGAGCAACACACACCAAGAAACCATATGCAAAAAGAAAGATAAACGAGACAATGTCAGAAAGGTTACTGATGAACAATCCAGTGATTACCTCTTCAAAGCAGCACAAGAAGAAAGTGAGTCAGCACCCAAAATAAAGATGAAAGGCATTATGGTGGATGCAGGAGCGACATCCCACATTGTAAATGATGTAAATAACTTTACAAGCTTTGACAACACTTTTCAACCAGAGACTCATTCAGTGGAACTAGCTGATGGGACAAGATGCAGTGGAATGGCCCAAGGAAGAGGAACAGCAACGATACATCTAGTGGACAGCGATGGACGACAGCACAGGGCACAACTACGAAATGCTCTGTACATGCCCTCATATCCCCAAAACATCTTTTCAGTGGCGAGAGCAGCCGACGGAGGAGCAACCATAACTTTCAAGAAAGGAGAGAGCCACATGATCACTAAAGATGGTAACAGATTTAAAATAAATGAATAT
This sequence comes from Gouania willdenowi, assembly GCF_900634775.1. NCBI lineage: Eukaryota > Metazoa > Chordata > Actinopteri > Blenniiformes > Gobiesocidae > Gouania > Gouania willdenowi. The sequence goes on along the minus strand of NC_041056.1, from coordinate 41,715,246 downwards.
GAGAAGCTATATTATCTACCAACTGTTGATGCAAATGAAGATCAGTGTAAAGTTTGTCACGACGTACAAACATGGCACGAGATTCTAGGGCACTGCAACTATGAGGATGTAATCAAACTCCAAACTGTGGTCAAAGGTATGGTAATTAAGGGAAATGTTGTTAAGCCGGATCAGATGTGTGAAATATGTACAAAAGGCAAGTTTACCCAAACAAGAAATAGGGAGCTAGATGCTAAAGCAAATAAACCCCTGGAGTTAATCCATACAGACCTGGCAGGGCCAATGAAAACTGAGAGCATAGAAGGACACAAATACGCACAATGTTTCACAGATGACTATTCAGGTGCTGTATTAGTATATTTCCTTAAGTCAAAAAGCGATGCAGTTGCTGCAACAGAAAAGTTCTTAGCAGATGTAGCACCCTATGGAGATGTAAAGTGTATACGTTCAGACAACGGCACCGAGTTTACAAACAGAGAGTTCCAAATGTTACTAACAAAGAACAAAATAAGACATGAGACGTCAGCGCCTTATTCGCCACACCAAAATGGCACAGCAGAGAGAGGATGGCGAACACTGTTTGACATGGCTAGATGCTTACTGATAGAAAGCAAACTACCAAACTATTTGTGGAACTATGCCATTCAAACAGCAGCTCATGTTAGAAACAGGTGTTACAATAGACGGACAAAGAAAACAGCATATGAGTTACTTACAGGAAAAGTACCAAATGTGTCACAAATGCAAAAGTTTGGGTCTACATGTTTTAGTTACAAACAAGAAAAAGGAAAACTAGACTCCAAAAGTGAGCAGGGCATTTTCATAGGCTACGATAAAAATAGCCCAGCCTTCCTGGTATATTATCCAGAAATGGAAAAGGTCCAAAAGATCAGATTGGTGAGATTCGCAACCAAAACAAGTGTAGAGAGAGAGACACAAACTTTGGAGCCATACGCAGGACATGACATTGGAAACAGAGACAATGCAGTCTGTGACAGTGACCAGAAGGATGAGGACAGAGTTAAACCTGAAAACAATACTGAGGATTTAAATGAGCAGGAAGATATGGAACAGTCAGCGACAAATGCTGAAACAGAAATCAGAAAGAATCCATTCAGGATAAAGAAAAAGCCATCTTATTTACAAGATTATGAGACTGATGATTCATTGGACAGATTACAAACGTGTTGATTTCTGTTATCGAGCAGTATGTGACATTCCAGAAACTTATCAGGAAGCCGTGTTATCATCCAAGTCAATACACTGGAAAAACGCCATGGATGAGGAGATGAACTCACTAGTGGAAAATGACACATTCCAGTTGACTGACTTACCACCAGGTAAGCGAGCTTTAAAAGCGAAGTGGGTTTATGCACTCAAAACAGACACAGATGGATCTAATAAATATAAGGCTAGATTTGTTGCTAAAGGATACGACCAGAAAGCAGGAACTGATTACGAAGAGACGTTTTCACCGACAGCTGACATGTTAAGTGTAAGAATTCTCATGCAGAAGGCGGCACAGGAGGACCTACTCTTACATCAGATGGACGTGAAGACCGCGTATCTGCACACGCCCATCGACTGTGAAATCTATTTAGAACAACACAAGGTTACGAGAAAAATTCTAACACAGGTGAAAAACTGGTATGTAAACTGAACAAATCATTGTATGGACTCAAACAGTCGGGCAGAAACTGGAATACAGTGTTACACACCCATTTATTGTGAAAATGACTTTGTGCAAAATGATGCAGATCATTGTGTGTATACAAAAGAAAAATATGGTCAAAAGGTAATACTTATTATTTGGGTAGATTACCTTATTTTAGCTGCTTCAAGTGAAAAATCAATGCAGGATGTAAAAAGAATGTTAACTCAGAGATTCAAAATGAAGGATTTGGGAACCTTAAAACATTTCTTAGGAATAGACTTTGAACAAACAAATGGACGAGTCAAAATGTCACAAGAGAGATATATGAAAAAGGTTTTACAAAGGTTTGATATGGAAAATTGTATACCAAGAGAAACTCCTTGTGAACCAAAACTTGATTACGCAGAAAATGCTGAAAAGTTGAAACAACCAAGACAGTACAGAGAAGCAGTGGGAAGTTTAATTTACCTATCCACATGCACTCGACCTGACCTAAGCTTTGTTGTGAGTAAACTATCTCAACACTTTAATGATCCTACTATGGAACATTGGAATACAGTGAAACATGTATTCAGATACCTAAAAGGTACATCAGAACAAGGACTTAACTTCAAGAAGAATGTAACTAACCCGTCTGAACTTTTATGGAAAAAACTCCAAAATACAAAACTTAATCTGGACATAATTTTATCTAAAAAAACGGATTTTATTTTACAGCAATTATGGTACAAAAACTTTGACTACAACAATAAATCAGGCAAATATTTAGCAAATCAACTTAAACACAACAAAGAAAACTATTTCATAGCAGCAATTTCTGATAATTCAGGTCAAACTTTAAACTTACCTCAGGACATTAATAAGGTTTTTCATGATTACTATCAAAACCTATACTCTTCAAACTTAAACCCTGACCCTGAAGATATGAAAACCTTTCTCAAAAACCTAAACCTACCACAGCTCCCCATAGATCAGAAAACCACCTTAGACTCACCACTAACCTTACAAGAACTACAAAATGCTTTAGATAGCATGTCAACAGGCAAAGCACCAGGTCCAGATGGGTTCCCTGCTGAATTCCTAAAACACTTTTGGTCAATACTGGCTCCGCTCTTTTTCAGAGTAGTAACAGAGATTAAAAATAAAGGTTATGTAGGAGGTCACATGAATACAGCAAACATTAAATTACTACTTAAACCAGACGAAAACCCCATGTTACCCTCAAGTTACCGTCCCATCTCACTTATTAACACAGACATAAAAATTATTTCCAAAGCACTCACTTCCAGGTTAGAGAAAGTCGTACAGTCAATTATATACCAAGACCAGACAGGATTTATTAAAAATAGACACTCCACAGACAATGTTAGAAGGCTGTTTAATGTGATCAACATGGCACAGAACTCTAAAAAGAAAACAATAATCTTGTCACTAGACGCAGAAAAAGCATTTGATAGAGTAAACTGGTCATTCCTCCTTGCTGTCCTTGGCAAATTTGGCTTTGGAGAATCATTCATACAATGGATCTCCACCCTGTACAATAAACCTAAGGCCTCAGTAACCACAAACAAAATAACATCCCAAAGCTTCACATTGCAGAGGGGAACGAGACAAGGTTGCCCACTATCACCTTTGCTTTTTGCAATATTTGTTGAACCTCTCGCAGCAGCTGTTCGTCAGACCTCTGTTATTAAAGGAATCCACTCATCCATCTCAGAACACAAAATTAATCTTTATGCGGATGATATTTTACTCTATTTGGAAGAACCCCAATCCTCATTAGAAGAATTATTTAAACTAATAAACAGCTTCTCTAAACTATCAGACTATTCCATTAACTGGTCAAAATCATCAATCCTTCCTTTAACAAAAAATTCATGGAACCCAGCAACCCAAAACCCACAATACCCCTCCCCCACAAATATAATTAAATATCTAGGCTTAAATATATCACCAAACCTAAATGAATTAATTAAACTGAACCTAGACCCTCTGTTGGATAAAGTCACAGAAGACCTGCGGAGATGGAACAATCTCCCCATCTCACTCCTTGGCAGAATAGCCTCAGTTAAAATGAAAATCTTACCTAAAATAAACTATCTGTTCTCTATGATCCCACTGAAACCACCAACGCAATGGTTCAAAAGATTAGAATCTGCAATTACAAAATTCTATGCTATAAAAACCAAAAATAAGCCTTTCAACTCTTCAAAAAAATAAAAGCGAGGGTGGGTTGGAAGCCCCTAATTTCATGCATTATTACCTAGCAAACCAAATTCTATATTTAACAGAATGGCTAAAACCAAACGAATACCATAACACCTGGCTAGAAATCGAACAGCTAGACTGTAAACATATTAAACTCTCTGATCTCCCTTTTATCACTGCGACCCTCAAACGTCATAACTGCTTTAAAAACCCACTAATTGCCTCCACCCTGACTGCGTGGTGGAAAGCCCTGGACATTACAAATGTTCAATTAAAAACTAGTATGCTGTCTCCAATCTGGCACAACCCTGACTTTAGAAACAGAAAAACACCGCTCTATCTAAAAACATGGGAAGAGAGCGGAATTATTCATCTCCAGGACCTCTTCGAAAATGATAAGCTCAGGACATATAACAACCAAACCCAAACATTTAATATAAATAAAAGTAATTTTCTTCAATACCAACAAGTAACAGAGACAATTAAGAAAAATACGGCAATAGATTTAATCACCTTGCAACCTCCAGAACTGGCCATATATATGAAAAATATCTCAACAAAAACAAAAAAACTCTCAAAAATATACAGAGCACTCTTAAACACTAACTCTAATCACTTACCAATCGCTAAATGGGAAGCTGAACTCTCAATCACCACGAACACCGATTTCTGGACAGAAATTTGTTGCAATACCTTTAAGATGACTAAAAACAGAAATCTTCAGCTAATTCAATACAAGGTCCTCCACAGATCCCACATTACCCAACAGAAAATGTATAAAATGGGCTTCTCCCCAACAGACATCTGCTCTCAGTGCACCCAGGGAACAGCTGATTCATATTTACATGTCGTATGGCTTTGTTCGCCAGTTCAACAGTTTTGGTTCCTAATCACTGAAAAACTGTCCTCCATTTTGGACTGCAGGGTTCCTCTATCTCCAAATCTATGTCTGTTAGGAGACCTGACTATGCTTGATATTCCAGCAAACCAATCACAATCCATCCTTGCGGCACTTGCCATAGCAAAAAAAACAATATTAGTGAACTGGAAAGATAAAAAATCCTTAAACATAAACCAATGGCGAAATCTCCTCATAGAATTTATTTCCATGGAAAAGATGTCTGCTCTCAGACGGCTGCTCTTGGGGGCGAACACTTGCGTCCTGGGTTGTCGGGTGGCGGGGTGGTGAGGTGGGTTGCTCCGCCGGCTGGTCTGGGCGCCTTGGCCTGGTTCCCTGGGGCGCGCCTTCGCCGAGCGTGCCGCTGGCGCGGTGGGCCGGGCCGCCCCCTCCCCCTCCTCCTCGGGGGCTCACTTGGGGGACCGCAGGGGCCAGCTTGTGTAGCTTCGGGGGGAGGGAAGGGTGAGTTATGGGGCCTCGCCCACGCTGGGGCCTCCCCTTGGCCGTGCTGGGTGGGTGTGTGTGGGGGCGCGGCCGGTGGCTCCTGTCCTGGCGGATCCGCGTCGGGGGTGGTTGGAATGCTGGCTGGAGGCGCCGGGCCCCGTGGGTGCCGTGTCTGGGCGGGGGTGCACCGGGGGTGGGTCTCTGGGTTCGGTGTCCTGGGGTGCGCCCTCCCACCGTCTGCCCGGGGACGGGCTGCGGTTCGGCGAGGTGCCGCGCCGCCTTGGGCGGGATGGGGCTGTTGGCTGGGGCCTGCTGTCCTCCGGGCTGTGCGGGCGTCGGGGGTGTCTCATGTCGGCGCGGGGGTGATTGGGGGTGGTTACGGTGGGTGGGGGGGGCTCTGCTGGCGACATTGATGTGGGGTTGCGGTGCCTGGCTGGGGGGACATGGGTTCGCCTACCTATCGGTCCGTGGCTGGCGGGGTGGCCCTGCTTAGGTGGTTGGTGGCGTCCTCTCTTGTCGGGGGGGCCGGGGCCGCCCACCTGTGGAGGGTGCTATGTCGTGGTGTCGTGCGGGCCTGTGCTGGCCCTGGTGTGGGAGCTGGCCTCTCTCCTGCGCGGTCGCCGCCTGCTTTGGCGGGGCGGGCCGCTCTGGGCCGGCTGGCGGCGGGGGTCGCCTCCTGGACTGCTGGGGGATGTGGCTGGTGCCTGGCTCCGCCTGGGGGGGGGGGTCCCGCCGTGCTCCGTGTGGCCGCCGCTCCCCATCCAGCCACCCTTTTTTAATAGCACTTCATACATTCACAAAACACATACATTCACTCAGGGGATAGGGAAGTGCCTCTCCATTGGGGAATGGAGAGGCACCATAACAGGGTGGTGGGTAAATTCACATATCTGGGCCTGTCGGGTGGGGGCCCGGCCCGTCCGTTGATGGCTGGGCTACCGTGTGGGGATCGGGGGGTGCGGTCGGGCGTGGCGGGGCGGTGGGTCTCTGGGGGGTGTCGAGAGATGTTGCTGGGGGCTCCCTTTGCGGGGTCTCTCCGGGCGGTGCCGGCCTGGTGGGGCGTGGGGGTGCCCCTTCCCTGCGGGTGGGGCTTGGCGCTTGTCTCGTTTCCTGGTTGCCTGGGGGGCGTGCCTCGCGGCGTGTGGGTCCGGGGCGGCTTGCCGCGCCGGTGTGGGGGGTGGGCACGCTGGGGGGTGCTGGCGTCTGCGCCGGGGTTGGGGCGGGGTTGCTTGGCGCTCCGGGGTGGTGCTCTTTGCTGGGGGGCGGCTCTAGCTGTTCCGGGGTGGAGGTCGGTATCGGCCGCCTGGTAGGTCTGTCCTGCTATCTGCGGGCTGGCGGGTGGGTGGGTTCTGCGCCTTTGGCTGGGGGCCGCTGCTCCGCATCGGTCGTGTGCCGTTGGGGTCCCTCTCTCCTGTGGTGGCGGCCGCCGGTCGCTCTTGCGCCGGGGGGGGGGCATTGTCCCGTGGCCTGCGCTGTCCGGTGGGGGGCGGGACCTGGGCAGCTGTCTTTGTGCCGTCTGGGGCTGCGCGGTCTTGCTGGGTTGTGGCCTGTTCCTGGGCTGGGGGGTGGGGGGGGTGCTCCCCACGGGGGTCTGGCCCGGGGGCTCGCCCTTGGAAGTTTCCTGTCCCGCGGTGGTGCCCTTTGGGTCCGGCGGGTCTGGCTGGCTGGCGGGGCCGGTCCTGGCCGGGGTCTGCCGGGGCGGGTGGTACGGGCCGCGCCCTGCCATGCCTGCGGGTGCGGCCCCGGGTGGCCCCGGCTTGGGCGGCGCCCTGTGATCCGGGCTCTGGCTGTGGCTGTGGCTGGGCCCTTGGGGAGGGCAAGGGGGTCTGGCGCACTCTGGGGTGCCTGGTCGGTGCGCCTGGGGGCCGGCGGGGCGGCTTGCAGCATCCCTTTGGTGCCCTCGGCGGCTATAGGCGTGGTTGTCGTCCCTGGGGGCGCTACTCTTGGTGCTGCTTCCGTTCCGGGTCCTTCTGGCCCGGGGTCCGGACCCTGCTGGCTCTGGGCCCGCCGACGGGCGCCCGCCGGCTGCTTGTTCCGCGCGGCTCTGGCCGTCTGCTGGGCGTGGGCCTTGGCTCCTCTGCTGGGGTCTCGGGCGGGGGGCTCTCTGGGCCCTTCCCTCGGGGGGTTGGGTGCTTGGGTGTGGGTGGGTGGGGGGGGCTGGATGCTGGCGGGGGGCCTTGGGGTTGGGGGTTGGGGTCGGTGGGGGGATGCGCTGGGTGCTCGGCTGCTTGGGGCTTCCTCGGATGTGTGTATGGGGGGCGGTGGCTGCCTCTCGGCCTGGGATCTTGGGGGCATCTGGGGGGTTGCCTGGGGCTCCCTGGCCTCCGCTCTTTCTGCTGGCCTGGCTGCATCTGCGGGCCCAGGGCAGTTCCTGGGATTGCAATAGCGGTTTTTTTTTTCTTTTTTTGCACATACACTGGTCCACGATGCACTGGCACGCCTTGGGATGTGGGATAAAACTCATACTGGGCTTAACCTTAGACACGTTAATCCCAAATACCTGCTTTAGGTACTACCATTCACTCATTCCCCTGTTCACAGCCACCACCATTATAGCTAAGCTTCACACTTGTCACCATACTGGCTGGATTACACAACATAATAAGCACAATATACTCTACAACCTCACATCTCACCCTCACTGCAAAACAGTCTATTCTTCCCCACCATTTCTATTTCCTGCCTTGAGTCTCTTCTCCCTGCTCCCTTTCTCCTCCCCTTTCCCCTTCCCCTCCACTTAGGTGTAACACTGCTCTCCCTTTTTATATCCTCCCTCTAATAAAAGTTTTCTTACCCTTCCTTAGGGAGGGCTGGTGATGGTCACAATTAAGCAATAAAATAAATCAATGTATTTTATTGCAATAACAAAATATGCATTGCTGTCTCATAATGATTGCACTTCCTGTGGTGTTGACCTTTGACAGCATGTGCAGACAAGTAAAAAAAAAAAAAAAAAAAGAAGAATGTAGCTGAAAAACTCGGTCTGACAGTTTACTGTGATGCAAGTTGGGCATCAAATGAAACAGACAGACGTAGCACATCAGGCTATTGTGCAACTTTGTGTGAAGGCAGTTCATTCATTTCATGGAAGACAAGAAAACAACCAACAGTAGCTCTTTCTACCTGTGAAGCAGAATACATTTCTTTAGCTTCAGCTATACAGGAGTGTCTTTACATTGAACAGCTACTAAAAGGACTTGATAACTATCAATATGGTAAAACAAAAGTGTACGAAGATAATCAAGGTACGATTGCACTCACTAAAAATCCTGTTAACAGACAAAGATGCAAACACATTGATGTGAAATACCACTTCATAAGAGACATTGTTGCTACTGGTAGGGTATTACTGGAATATTGCCCTACAGAACAAATGGTTGCTGATATCTTGACAAAACCAGCTACTAAACAGAAGTTGAAATATTTTTCACAGAATATGTTTGGCATTTAAGGATAAAGACTAGAAGGAGGAATCTTAACAAAACAGGATGATGGAAAAATGTTCTTAAAATGTTTGTTTACAAATTGGTTTAACACAGTGAGCTAATAGCGAGTGGGGGTGTTAAGATTGTATATATCTGCGCTCTTACTCTGTGTGGCTGTGTTGTAAAGGTTGGATGTTGTAGCGCATGTTCTCCCCTTGGGGCGCTCTGATGCTGTGTAGTGTTTAACACCGCAGCAGTTGTGTGTTCAGAAGAAGTGAATAAAGTATCCTCGTAGTGAGGACGTTGATGATCGGACCCGGTGAAAGTGTCGTTTATGTGCACACACAAAGTACTCCACTAAGCTCAACACCTTAACACTTGGGAATAAGTGTTCTGTACCTGCATGTCCCCCCCCAGCCCCAGGCTCCCCCCTACCACCATCCTGCTCTGGGTGCATCCGTTCGGCGAAGTCGCTCCTCTCCCTGACTGCTGGAAGCAGTTCCAAATCCATGGGTGCACGATCACGGATGACAAGCACGCGTACCGACAGGCTGACGCTGTGATTTTTCACCACCGGGATATTTGTAGCGGGAGAGTCCGAATGCCACCAGAACTGCGACCTCGCTCTCAGAAGTGGATATGGATGAACCACGAGTGTCCCACACATTCACCGAGACTGCAGAAGTTCGACAGGGTTTTCAACCTGACTTTGTCCTACCGGATGGACTCGGATATTTACGTCCCCTATGGTCACCTCATCCCCGTGGTTAACGGCTCTGGATCGCTGGACCAGACGACTTCTCTCCGCCGTCCATCCCGCCTACTGGCCTGGGTCGTCAGCCACTGGTCTGCCTCCCATGCCCGTGTGTCTATCTACAATGAACTGAAACGCTACGTAAACATCGACGTGTACGGACGCGCAGGGAAGCCGTTAAAGAAGGGCAGCGAGGCCGTGCAGGAGCTGCTCAGAGATTACATTTTCTACCTGGCCATGGAGAACTCACAGCACACGGACTACATCACGGAGAAACTCTGGAACGCAGTGCGGGCAGGAGCTATCCCCGTGGTCCTGGGTCCGTCCCGGCAGAACTATGAGCGCCTCCTGCCCCCAGAGGCCTTCATCCACGTGGATGACTTCCCCACGGTCGAGGAGCTGGCCCAGTACCTAAACAAGGTGAAGCAGAATCCGGATCTGATGAAGCACCACCTGAGCTGGAGGCAGAACTACAGCGTCCACCAGCTCTCGTTCTGGAACGAGCTATACTGCAACGCCTGTAAGGTGGTGAGGAGGACCAGGGGCCAGACCAGTGAGGTCCCTCACCTGAAAGATTGGTTTTGTTCGTGAAGACACCTCAGTGTGTGATGCAAATGTTAAATATTTATTGGTAATTGACTGTGGGAATCTCTATGCATTGCAAACCTGCTGCTGCTGCTTCTAAATATTTGATAAAACATAGGACTTATTTTTCAGGGTTTATAACAGGGTCACCAACCTTTCTGAAACTGTGAGCTACTTCATAGCTACTGTATAAGGGCTACCGGTGAGAAAAGCTAAAGTCAGCATAACATTTTTAAATCAAAGTTAAAGAAAACTCTTTTTCTCTACTGCGTATGATTGAGAGGGATATTTTTGGTCATGTTGTGAACATAATGTGTTTGTTGATGATTTGAATTGATTTTACTGATGATTTTAAATGTTCCTATTGATTTTAAGCTGTTGAATGTTTTTTGTTGCACTTTTTGATCATGTAAAGCACATTGAGTTGCCTTGTGTATGAAATGTGCTATACAAATACATTTGCCTTACCTTTTTATTTTATTTTCCTTCTGATGTTTTACTCGTTTTAGGATTTGAACTTTACATTTTTGGTGTATTTTAAAGAGTTGTGCCACAAACAATTATTGTTGGATGAGGAAAAAAGTATGTGTGCATGTAAAAAAAAAAAAAAAATTCATAATGTTAATAAATAAACTGACAAATGTTTTTGTGTACCTCCTGAGATATGTTTAAGTACCCCTAGGGGTACATGTACCCCAGTTTGGGAACCACAGAATTAGAGGGTATGATAAGGAAGGTCATAGCAGTAACTTAAAAAGGTTGGAAATGCTGACGTTTCAAGTACATGCAACACTTTTTTTTCTCCTCATTATTGCAATTGTTTCAATTTTATTCATTTTTACAGAAATCCACCTTGCATTTAAAAATATATATCTTATATATTATATTATATATAACATACACCAGATCTGCAACACTTAAAAAACATTTGTCACAATATTTCACTGATATTAAATATTTAAAGATGTTAATTCTGGTCTTCTCCGTAATTTTTATTCTCTCCCATGTGGGCCAAATTGGATGCTTCAAAGTTCCAGATTGGGCCCCCAGACCATGAGTTTGGCACATGTGGTTTTACTGATGATGCCCATGGTCTTATTTTGAAAGGCTGTGAGTTAGATATTGATTATTATTGGTCTTCATAATCTGTATTGGGACACTATATTTTTGCTACAGATAACAGCAGTTTGAAGCTGTTAAATGAATTAAACCAGTGTTTCTCTAATGGGGGTACACAATGGCACTACAGGGGGTACTTGAGAGAGGGTGAAAAATTAACAAATGAAAGCATTAAAAATATGAAATTTTAGAATGTGTATTTTTTTTTTTTTTTTTTTTTGGTTAAAAATGATAATCAAGAATGTGAACTGAAAATATAACTAATAACAAGAAGAAAAAAAAATCTTTTATGGTTTATAAATTATTCAGACATGGACATAGTGTTTTTGTCCAACTGATGATGCCCATGTTCTTATTTTATATTGATTATTATTATTATTTTTATTGGTCTTCATAATCTGTATTAAGACACTGTGTTTTTGCTCCAGATAATCATGTACTCTCATGGTCACTCATCAGATTTAATAAATAATTGCAAAAATATAGATACTTTACTTGAATTCTGTCAGTTTTCAATGCAAATAATGAATTGAAGTTACATAAAAATATGTCTTTTTACTGTTTTTATATTTAATTTGTCAAGCAAGATCAATCTAAATTTATGAAGATTAAAGGAAGACAAGAAAGTACAAAGATGCATTTGTAAAGATTTGTGTCGTCGATGAGAATCAAAATATGTAATGAATTCATTATAGTGCTCATGTATTTAAAAAAAAACAAAAAAATGTACATTAGTGTAGTAATTTCTTTTCAATCACGTTTTTCTAAAAATCATCTAAACATCAATGGGAAACTGTTTAAAAGAAAAAAAAGATCACCTGCTGTCTAAATATAAAGTGCAATAAAATGTTATTTTCTATATTGTCTTAACTGGTTTTGAAAGAGGTTATGTCAGTCCCCCACTGTTATCTGATTAACTTAATAACAGCAGTTTGAGACCATGTTATGTGCATTAAACCATCTTCAATAATGCCATATTAAATGGTAAAATAAGTGGAAAATAAAACATGGGACTAGAGTCCCAAATAAGACAGAATCCACCGAATTCATCTGTTTCTTACAGTTGGGGACTATTTATATTAAATTAATGTATTTTTCCATTGTCATTTAGGTTCTTGGGCCAACCCAGTTCAATAACAGATCAACTTTGAGAGGTCAACGTACAGTATACCTCACATGACATAGTTGACGCTCAGAATCAATTATGCTTAAACTGTGGCAGGAAATTAGCGAAACTTCAGACAACACAAATAACAGAGCTATGTGATTAGACAAACCATTCAAAAAAAAAAATGTTGCAACCCTAATACATTGTGGAGGAAAACAAAAGTGAATCCACTCCCTTACCCACTCACTAACATGAGTTGACACTCTTGCTCTAGAACATTTAGGCCCATCTTTAGCCATCTACACTACAGATTCTCTCATTGCCTGACTTTCATTTATTTATTTATTTTTTTTCCCTTGTCTGCACATGCTGTCAAAGGTCAACACTACAAGAAGTGCAATCATTATGAGACAGCAATGCATGTTTTGTTATTGCAATAAAATAAATTGATTTATTTTATACCATGCCTGACTTTTATTTTATAATAAGTATTCTGGGTCTACTTCCTGCTTCTTGAAGTTTGTACATGTGTAGCAAGTCTGTGCTCTAAGGACATCATATTGAAGCAGGTACCAAGAATATGCTTGTTTGAAATCAGAACTATAGTCAGTGTTGCTATCTAGCTAGATTACCCTTGGAAAAAAAGAAGAGGTTTTAATCTCAGTAATAAAGGGACATTGAATATTGGATGTTATTATGGCACTGTATCACCAGGCAAGTGGATTTTTACAGAAGTGGATTTTGATGGAGTAAATTTTTTTGGGCAAATATAGAATAAAGTCAAAATGTCAAAATTAAAATCAAAATGATGGAAGAAAAAATGAAGTCAAATCTATAGAAGCTGACAAGGGCCCATTCATCACATCCACATGACAACAAACAACAGATTGTGGCCGTCTACAAAATGCCATGTATCGATGAATGTTCAAAGTTGGGTTTAACACTAGAAGTCCCACAGAGGTGTCAAATGAACTTTTTACCTATAAAACCCAGAGAGGTGTCATTTGACCCAAAGAGAACACAAAAATTATTTATTTTTAATGACAGTGTGGTGTGAGAAATGTGCAAAAGAACAACTGTGATTTGTTTTCAATGGTTTTTATTTGTGTAAAAAAAAAAAAAAACAAAATAAATAAAAATAATGATAATAACAAAGCAACTGTGCACATATTTAGAAGAATCTCCTTCATCCTCTTATTGAGACTCGTGACATACTTGGCACTGCCACGGTATCTCTCTCCTACATTTGCCACATGTGTATTTGTGGCAATGAACACATCGCACAGTTGCGCGATTGCTCTTGCAGCAATGGTTGATCTGACACTTAGCCCTTTTCCCAGGGCCAGGTGTAGGCGGTTGTTGTTGGCGCAGTTGCTCTTTGAGTGCCTTCTTTTCACTCACATGAGAGTTAGCCAACTCTCTTGCTAGCTGAACCAGGAAGTCCACCCGTCTCTCCTGCACCCCGGTGCATGCTTGATAAAGCAGATGTGCATTGAGTGCCGCCATGTCGATCATGTTGTAGAACACGGCGACTGGCCATCGCCGTGTTCCTGTGCGCACACTGTACTCCCGCACCATCTGGTCCATCACATCCACTCCGCACTTTGTGGTGTTGTATTGGGTGATGGTGTTTGGCTTCCTTTTGATGGTTTCCTCAGTCTCAACCACACTGTGCATGCTGCTGAGAATGTAGACGGTCTTTTTTCGTTTGGGCGCATACACCGTCAGCGTGGCACCAGTGGTGGAAAACACCTAAAAAAGAAGAAATTGTTGTTATTATAGCGGTTTTAAACACAATGACACACTCAGAGGTGTTGATGGAATAAAAAGACCAACAACATACCTGAGTGGTGAATTCCTTGCGGTCCATCTTTCTAGTTGACTGAGGAATTTCCCGGCGAATCTTGTTGACTGTCCCGAGGATGGTGGTTTTCCGGCTGAGCAGTCGTCGTGCAAGTGTCAGTGATGTAAAGAAATTGTCCGTGGTGACCGTCCTGCCTTTGTCCATAAATGGTTCCATCAGCTTCATCACCACACTCTCAGAAAGTCTCTCCTCACTGGGACGACTGGGGTCCTTTCCAAGATATGGGAGGACATTGCAGATGTACTTTGTTTTCAAATCACAAGCCACCCAAAACTTTATGCCAAATTTGTCGGGTTTTGTTGCAATGTACTGCAGGAAACAGCAGCGAGTCTTCGATGGGAAAAGCTGTTCATCAATTGTGATGTGTCGACCAGGGTTGTAGCATGTGATGCAGTTGGTAACAAACGATCCCCACACATCCGAACGAAATTGCAGCAAACTTATCTGTCTGCGCTCACTCACTGCACGTAAACATGTCATCAAATCGTAGGTGACGCATGATGTCTTGGAAACGGTTTCGTGACATAATTCCAGTGATAAGTGGGTTTCCCAGGCATGCTGACCAGCTGTCACGCAGAGATGGAACCTTGGTCACCCCCCTCAAAATAATAACAGAAATAAATGCCATTAGTTCATGGAGGATCATGAACCAGTCCGTCTGCTCCATTTGCCGTGCATGCTGAATAGTCTATTCTTGAATGGGACGGAGCATGCCAACAGTAATGAAACAGAGGAAGCTCTGAAGGCGACTCCTGATTCTTCTTCTGGCCTTTGCTGTTGGCTCTCCATCTGCAGCGTACGGTTCCATTGGAGTGAAACGGAGAATTGTACCCACATGTTCTTCATGCCACACTGTGCCCTCTTTCGCCGTCTCTGTGGGCTCACTCTCCAACCGAGCTCTCTTTTCCAGATGAGGAGCAGTCTCGTCATCTGCAATGTGAACAAATTCAAATTATTCTTTTGTTTGGTTTTAAATAAAAATAAAGTCAGGAAATGAAAATCGGATGTTTGGGAAATCTAACCTGAAGACAGCTCAGAGTCTGAATCCGAATTTGGCTGAAGGTTTATGTCCTCTCCATCTGAGTCACAAGGGTTTGTCTCGTTCAGGATCAATTCCAACGCTTCTTGAGTGGTAAATCTTCTCTGCATTTTGAGTAGAATAAGTGTGGAGTGTCAGCAGGTGGAAGCAGCCAGCTATTTATTCCCCACAGCACAAAAGGCTGCATGACAATAGGCTATTCCAGGGGTGTCCAATTCCGGTCCTCGAGGGCCACTAATCAGCACACCTTATTCAAATGATCATCCAGCTCTGCAGAAGCCTGGTAATCATTTGAATCAGGTGTGTTGGAAGAGGTGACTCTGTTTCTTTCAATGTTTGTAGTCTGTGTTTGTTCTACCCCAGCATCAAGCAGAACGAGTTAATAAACGGGGCATTGTGACTTTAGCTTCCAGGGCACTTCCCCCTAACATTCCAGACTTCCATTGTTAGAGTCAGGCTCTCCCCCCTGCTGATTTCTCAGGTGATTCATTTACAAATGAATAGATGCAAATTGTAGCCATCAGAGTCGTCAGTTTGGTCCTAGAGTTCATTTGACCCTGCTCTGGGACTTCTGGGGGATATAGAAATCCCTGGGACTTCTAGTGTTAAGGCAAGGCAAGGCAAATTTATTTGTATAACGCATTTCATACGCAAGGCAACTCAATGTGCTTTACATGATTAAACATTCAATTGTTTAAAATCAATAAGAACATTTAAAATCATCAGTAAAATCAATTAAAATCATCAACAAACACATTACATCAACAACATGACCAAAAATCTCTCTCTCAATCATACGCAGTAGAGAAAAAAAGTGCCTTTAACTTTGATTTAAAAATGTTCACATGTGATGCTGACTTCAGCTCTGCTGCAGTTTGTTCCACTTCTTTGCAGCATCCCCATGTTTACTGTGAGCTCTGGTCTCCACTATCTGACCTGTGTCCATAGATCTATGAGCTCTGGGCTCCACTATCTGACCTGTGTCCGTAGATCTGAGAGACCTGCTGGGTTCATACCTGACTAACATGTCACTGATGTATTCTGGAGCAAACCCATTCACAAATTTATACACCAGCAGCAGAACTTTAAAGTCTATTCTGAGGCTGACTGGGAGCCAGTGTAAAGACTTTAAAACTGGACTAATGTGTTCTGATCTCTTTGTTCTGGTTAAGACCCGAGCTGCAGCGTTCTGAACCAGCTGTAGATGTTTGATGCTCTTTTGGGGGATTCCTGTCAGAAGACCATTACAATAGTCCAGTCTGCTGGATATAAAAGCATGGACCAGTTTCTCCTGATCTTTCTGAGTCATTAAACCTTTCACTCTGGAGATGTTCTTTAGCCGGTAGAACCTGTTTTTGTGATAGATTTGATCTGATGCTGAATGTAAGATCTGTCAATCAGAACACCAAGGTTTTTAACTTGGTCTTTATCTTCTAAAGATCCAGACTCAGATACTTGCTGACAGCAGTCCTCTTTTCTTTGTTACCAAAGACAATCACCTCCATCTTGTTATGGTTTAGTTGAAGGAAGTTTTCACTCATCCAGCAGTTTACTTTTTCTAAGCAGTCACACAACACCTCAATGGGACCATTGTCATCTGGGTTCAGAAATAGATATAGTTGTGTGTCATCTGCATAGCTCTGATAATCAACCTTACAGTGATGAGAACGAAAACCTGACTGAAATGTATCAAATATTTTGTTGAATGTTAAGAATTGACTCAGTTGGTTGAAGACCACCTTCTCAATGATCTTGGCCATGAATGGAAGGTTGCTGATTGGTCTATAGTTAGCCAGTATAGAGGCATCCAGTGTTCTCTTTTTTAACAGAGGTTTCACAGCAGCTACTATCAGGGATTTTGGTACGGTGCTTGATTGGAATGATCAGTTAATTATCTGACACAAATCAGTGACAATTGACTTTACAACAGTTTTAAACAAATTTGAGGGGATTGTGTCAAGGCAACACGTTGATGGATTCAGCTGCTGAACAGTTTCCTCTATTGTTTTTGGGTTCACTGTAATAAACTCTAACATTGTAGTTGACTCATCCCTCAGTGGTTGAAGCTGTTCAAGCTTTTTGTTATTTTGCTGGTTTGTTTTGATGTTTGACCTTATTGATTGTATTTTTTCATTGAAATATACAGCAAATTGATTGCATTTTCCAGCTGACAGTAATTCAGGGACTATCTGATCTGGGGGGGTTGTGAGCTTTTCAATTACGGAAAACAACGTGCGAGAGTTGTTGACATTTTTGGCAATAATTTCAGAAAAGTATTGCTGCCTTGCTTTGAACAAGCCATCATTGAATTTTCGCAGACTTATTTTGTACAGTTCTAGATGAATTTGGAGTTTTGTTGATCTCCATTTACGCTCAGCTCTTCTACAGTCAGATTTCAAATTCTGCATTATCTCAGTCCTCCTCTAAGGTGTTTTCTGTGTGTTTGGTTTTCTCTTAGTTTTGATTGGAGCCACCACATCTATGACATTACAGACTTTTCTATTATACTCATCTAGAAGATCATCAACTGCCTCACCACTCAATGTTGGTGTCATTGCTATGGCTTCCATAAACTGTGCACTTGTGTTGTCATTTATGTTCCTTTTCTTTAAACACACATAACTAGGGGGAACAGATGTTACAATCTCTAGGTTAAAAAAGACACAGAAATGATCAGATAGAGCTAAGTCTCTTACATCAACAGCAGAGATATCAACACCTTTAGAGATTATTTATTTATTTATTTATTCAGTTTATTTCCGACATGGTTACATTCACTTTTTTTTTTTTTTTTTTTTTTTTTTTTTTTTGTACATGCCGAAAAAGGAGACGAGAGAAGCAGTTTGCTTATCCGGGTCCCGTCCCCTGTTTTACCATCGCAAATTTACATGGGTTTACATGTCTCTCTGGTCAAAACATTCTTGATTTCTTCTGAACGTCCTTTTTTGTGTATTCTCATCTGTAGTCAGTGTTGTCCTCTATCTTTGTTCGTGTTGGCCTTGTTCCCTGCCAGACGTTGTTAGCATTCCTCCAGTTCAAGAATAGTTCCTCTTTCGAAGGTGTTTGGAAGGTTCTTCCCTTTTCATCCACAATGTCACCTTGTTTTGTCTCTACATCAAAGGTAATCCAGCTGTTGTTAGTTCTATTGGCAGTGTTGTATTTTCCACTGTCTGATGATGGGATCAGATCCAACTTGTATAAACACATCACCACATCCCAGTTCACAAGCAAAGTAGTATTTTAGGCAAGGCAAGGCAACGCAAATTTATTTATATAGCGCATTTCATACTCAAGGCAACTCAATGTGCTTTACATGATAAAACATTCAATTGTTTAAAATCAATAAGAACATTTAAATCAATAAGAACATTTAAAATCATCAGTAAAATCAATTAAAATCATCAGTAAAATCATCATTACATCAACAACATGACAAAAAATCTCTCTCTCAATCATATGCAGTAGAGAAAAAAAGTGCCTTTAACTTTGATTTAAAAATGTTCACATTGGATGCTGACTTCAGCTCCGCTGGCAGTTTGTTCCACTTCTTTGCAGCATAACAACTAAAAGCAGCATCACCATGTTTACTGTGAACTCTGGGCTCCACTATCTGATCTGTGTCCATAGATCTGAGAGACCTGCTGGGTTCATACCTGACTAACATGTCACTGATGTATTCTGGACCAAACCCATTCACAGATTTATACACCAGCAGCAGAACTTTAAAGTCTATTCTGAGGCTGACTGGGAGCCAGTGTAAAGACTTTAAAACTGGAGTAATGTGCTCTGACCTCTTTGTTCTGGTTAAGACCCGAGCTGCAGCGTTCTGAACCAGCTGTAGCTGTTTGATGCTCTTTTGGGGGATTCCTGTCAGAAGACCATTACAATAGTCCAGTCTGCTGGAGATAAAAGCATGGACCAGTTTCTCCTGGTCTTTCTGAGCCATTAAACCTTTCACTCTGGAGATGTTCTTTAGGTGGTAGAAGGCTGTTTTTGTGATTGATTTGATCTGACTGCTGAATGTAAGATCTGAGTCAATCAGAACACCAAGGTTTTTGACTTGGTCTTTAGCTTTTAAAGATCGAGACTCAAGATAATTGCTGACACCAGTCCTCTTTTCCTTGTTACCAAAGACAATCACCTCCGTCTTGTCATGGTTTAGTTGAAGGAAGTTTTCACTCATCCAGCAGTTTACTTTTTCTAAACAGTCACACAACACCTCAATGGGACCATGGTCATCTGGGTTCAGTGATAGATATAGTTGTGTGTCATCTGCATAGCTCTGATAATCAACCTTACAGTTCTGTAAAATTTGTCCTAAAGGAAGCATGTAAAGGTTAAACAGAAGGGGTCCAAGAACAGATCCCTGAGGAACCCCACAGGACATTGGTAATCTGTCAGATTCAAAGTTTCCAATGCTTACAAAATAGCTTCGCTCCTCCAAGTATGACTTAAACCATTGCATTACTTTTCCATTTAGTCCAACCCATGTTTGCAATCTGTGCAACAAAATTGTATGATCTACAGTGTCAAATGCAGCACTTAGATCCAACAGAATGAGAACAGATACTTTTCCTGAATCAGTGTTCAACCTTATGTCATTGATCACTTTGATAAGAGCAGTTTCAGTGCTGTGATCAGAACGAAAACCTGACTGAAATTTATCAAATATTTTGTTGAATGTTAAGAATTGACTCAGTTGGTTGAAGACCACCTTCTCAATGATCTTGGCCATGAATGGAAGGTTGCTGATTGGTCTATAGTTAGCCAGTATAGAGGCATCCAGTGTTCTCTTTTTTAACAGCGGTTTCACAGCAGCTACTTTCAGGGATTTTGGTACGGTGCCTGATTGGAATGAGCAGTTAATTATCTGACACAAATCAGTGACAATTGACTTTACAACAGTTTTAAAGAAGTTTGAGGGTATTGTGTCAAGGCAACACGTTGATGGATTCAGCTGCTGAACAGTCTCCTCTATTGTTTTTGGGTTCACTGTAATAAACTCTAACATTGTAGTTGACTCATCCCTCAGTGGTTGAAGCTGTTCAAGCTTTTTGTGATTTTGCTGGTTTGTTCTGATGTTTGACCTTATTGATTGTATTTTTTCATTGAAATATACAGCAAATTCATTGCATTTTCCAGCTGACAGTAATTCAGGGGCTATCTGATCTGGGGGGGTTGTGAGCTTTTCAATTACAGAAAACAACGTGCGAGAGTTGTTGACATTTTTGGCAATAATTTCAGAAAAGTATTGCTGCCTTGCTTTGAACAAGCCATCATTGAATTTTCGCAGACTTATTTTGTACAGTTCTAGATGAATTTGGAGTTTTGTTGATCTCCATTTACGCTCAGCTCTTCTACAGTCAGATTTCAAATTCTGCATTATCTCAGTCCTCCTCCAAGGTGTTTTCTGTGTGTTTGGTTTTCTCTTAGTTTTGATTGGAGCCACCACATCTATGACATTACAGACGTTTCTATTATACTCATCCAGAAGATCATCAACTGTCTCAGCACTCAATGTTGGTGTCATTGCTATGGCTTCCATAAACTGTGCACTTGTGTTCTCATTTATGTACCTTTTCTTTAAACACACATAACTAGGGGGAACAGATGTTACAGTCTCTAGGTCAAAAAAGACACAGAAATGATCAGATAGAGCTAAGTCTCTTACATCAACAGCAGATATATCAACACCTTTAGAGATGTAATTTTAATGTAATATATCTTAGTTCATAAGCGTGTTTCTAACTGCTGTTGTTAGTTTTATTGGAAATAAACACTTTGAATTTAAATTTAATGTAATCCTTAATCACCCCACCACCTAGCAATTGAAATGAATAAATGACAGACCTTTTTTACTCTTGGTTTCCACATTTAATTCGGTCTCCGTAAAATAATCACAGTCTGAGTTTTGTTTCCAGTGTTTATATAGATCTGGGTCCATATCCATGATTACCATCAGTAATGTTGTTGTTTAGGTGGATCCTTCGTATTTTCCCAAGTTGTCCATCGTTTTGATGAGAACTGGTTTTCCGTCCTCTTCTTCCTGGATGTAAATCCTGCAGTTTTTTGACCACGTCTTCACAATCTTTCCTTCTTTTTTTATTTGGCGTGCCTTCCATGCAATGCTTGCATTTTGTTTCGTCAGGTTTTCATTGATGTACACCTTCGTTCCCTTGAGTTTGTTTCCTTGCTTGAGTATTTCTCCTTTGAATTTTATATTCGTGAAGGTTATTTTTACAGCTCTGTTATCATTTTTCTTTGGCAGGAGATAACCAGATCCAAAGTGTGACCTTGAGTGTGTGTTGGACCAGTTACATGTTGTAAAAGACCAAAGGTGTCCATTAAAGCATACAGTTGTTTGGCAGTATTGTCCATGTTATTGTCTACATTAATATTTAAGTCACCTGTTATTATTAGAAAGCTGTATTCAGTGCATACAACTGACAGCAGTTCAGCAAACTCATCCATGAATTCTCCAGAATATTTTGGGGGTCTAGAAATGACTAAAAACAGAACTCTTGAATCACCCTTCCATAAGAATGACATATATTCAAAGGAGATAAAATCACCAAATGTTATTTCTATGCACTGAAATATTGATTTAAAAATGGCAGAAACTCCACCACCTTTCCTGCAAGTACGACACTTATTGAAACAAATAAAGTCTTGTGGTGAACTTTCATTGAGAATAGTATTAGTGATACCATCATTCAATCATGATTCATTAAGAAATAAAAAGTCCAAGTGATGTGTCAAAATAATATCATTAATTAGTAGTGACTTGTTAACAAGAGATCTAACATTAAGAAGAGCTAATTTTAAGACTTTATTGGAGACACTGGTGGACTTTTTGGATGACATGTTATAGGAGTCAAATTTTTATCTCTATAAAGCTTTATTAACAAAGAGATTCTCTCTAAGAGAGAGATAGTACCTACTTCTCATCAAACTTTTGACAAACCCTAATTGGAAGTCCCGCCTTTTAGTCCCCGCCCATAATGAAAAAAATAAAAAAAATGATTTTATCCGTCCCGCCAAATTATACCTGTTAGTTTAGTTGGTGTGTGTGTGATATTCTACCAGCAGCTGCCATAGTAATCTGACAGTGTCTGACTTCAAAAATGCAAGGAAAATATTCCCACTCTTACCCTGACTTCTCTCATGACCTTTTCAATTATTAGCTGTTAGCCAATATTGGGAAACACACGCACGCACACGCACACACACACACACACACACACACACACACACACACACACACACACACACACACACACGCTTCACCATGTCTACATGTATCATTAGTGAAACTGTTGTCACAATTGTACAAGAATCAAAGCGTATTGCCGGTCAACATGAAAAGTCTTTGGTGTTTTTGCAAAGAGTTCAGGCACCTCCTCCATTTCCTTTGCATCAAGAGCGGTCACTTGAAACTTATGGTGGACGTTGTAGCTGGGGGTACATTTTCAAGTATGAGACAGGTAAGCTCTGTCGTTATCAAAAGAATGTTTGTGAAACTGGGGTGTATTAAAACTAGCCAACCCTATGTTATGGCAATTATTATATTCATCATCATATCGTCAAATGTATGTTCATGTGTACAATTTGTCATGTTTTAATACATGATGACTGCATTACTCTTTGCACTTTTGAACAGCTGAGTCATGTTAGATTAAACAGTAGAGATCGTATTGTACTCAGTGCAACACAGAGTCTCTGCTGAAGGCCAAACTCAAACTCACATGCAGATATACACGCACACACACTATCAAGGATAGATAAGCGTGGCGCCCAACCTTCCTCATAATATACACGTCTTCATCATCCTCAAACGTTTTCCATTATTGGGCATCTGACTCCCTCCTTCTCCTCACCTCAGGGTAGAACTTTTTCTGTTATCTGTATAAAAGCTTAAGCTGTGAAACTGTTAGTTAGAGTGGGTCTTGCCTTTTTGCTCTGCCAGGAGCCTTTTGACCATCCTTGTTGGGGCCTGCTTTTTATTTTTTCAGGATGGAAGCTTCTTTTTTACTTCTTTTTTTTTTAAATTTTATAATAAATCTTTTTTATAAAATCATCAATGCTCCGACTGGACTCCATCATTCAACCAGAGCAATAAATCAAGAGATCAACCGCAAATTTACCGTGACAAATTGGCGATCACGAACAGGATCCATCTTCTACTCTGGGGTGCTTCTGCCGTGGACCGGTACCGGAGAGTGGACGCACTTTAAACCCCAAAGCCAATTTTTTTATGCCATGGGACTCCGAGTCTGCGCCGCGGTGGTCTGCCCCTCGGACAGAGACTGGACCACGAACCATCGGTTGATCCTCAAACACCAATTCGGACTATTAAGGAAAAGCTGCCTTTTTATATATAAATAAATTTTCATATATACTGTATATATATATATATATATATATATATTCACTCTGTGTTGATAGACAGGCAACCAGTCGAGCACTGTATTGATTTTCATCACTCTGGAGGTTCTCTCCTCCTTCAGCTGTTCTGTGTTTTGACGCAGTGAAAAGACTGCCATGAGAAAGGCTCAAATGGTTGAAGTTCTTTGCTTTTAATATTATAAGTTCCCTATATTTTTTCTTCGGGCTCCGGATATTTTTGTTCAGGCATCTAGTACGGCTGGTCATTATTTACTTTGGTTTTGTTCAGGCTCCTCCACGGACAGCCTGTGAGGTCCTGACCATAGGATAGACAGGCAACCAAAGTTTCCAAAACACCCCCGTGCCATGTATCGAGTTCACCTCTGTACCGATATCAAAATAGATTAAAACCCCAACCCTAACCTAACCTGTAGTGAAGACTACAGGGAGTAAACATTAATATTGGGAATCAAACAAATGAAGAATCCAATAAACAAATAATATATGCATACGCATATACAATCTTGGTATGATGTGAACTCAGATCATGAAACCGGCAAGCTTTCGGTGAGTTTTACTTTTTTTAATCTTTGTTTTTATTTTGATTAAACGTGTGAATGGAATCAGATTTTTCCCTTCGGTTGTTTGGCTTTAATGCTTTCTTTTTGGACGAGAGTCGGCTGCTGTGTTTTCTGTGCGTTTTGGCTTTTTTCTCAGCTGAACGTGCGGACGTGTGTTGTACACGCGCGCACACGGGGAGGCACAACACACACACACACACACACACACACACACAGAGAAAGGGACACATCCACACACACACAGAGAGAGAGAGCCACACCCACACACAGAGAGAGAGAGAGAGAGAGAGAGAGAGAGAGAGAGCCACACCCACACACAGAGAGCGAGAGAGAGAGAGAGAGCCACACACACACACAGAGAGATGATTTACACATACACACACATTGACTCTATCCAGGCGTAGTGCCCCTCATTGGCCAGTTCAGTGAAAGGTCATGTGATTAAGACACTACATACTTGTAATACGGTCTGCTATTAATACATAGATTCCCAAAACTAACAGCGTTAGTGACACAACGTTGTGGTTTCTCAGCTTTCCCTCTGCCTACAGAATAGTGCTAAGCCATTGCAACACAGACACTATTTTTATTTTTATTTTAAATTTCAATTGATTTCATGTTTGATATATCTGGGGTCCAATCTAAAATTACTATGAACAACATACACTCAAACACATAAACACATGAATACAGTATTTCATTTGATTTTATTTTAATATTACTGTTATCATCATTATAATTTTTTTATTATTTTATTGTTAGTTTCTGTTGGCTTTGCGGTTGTCCCTGAAGAAATGACATCTTCAATGAAAACTCTTAATGAATGAAATCACCTTCAACCCTTATGCTAATGAAATGTCAACATCATACAAAGGACCAAGTTTCAGAAGGAAATCGACTATCAAAGGACTCGACTCTCCCATTCAGCAAAACAAAGCTGCAACGAAATAACTCGCTCAGTCCCAAGTCAACTCTTCATCGTCTATGGAATGGGCCGCATGCCAATGCTGGGATTAACACATCCTGCCCCATCATCAAAGACTGAGAACCTGTGGGCGTCGGAGTTGGTTGGACACCCCCACCAATGAGTTGCGGGTTAAACGCCACGATTACTGCCTGAATGATGGGCAGCAACTGCAGACTGATCACAGTCTACTGGAACATCTTCACCAAAAAAGACACTGTTTCAAAAGCCACGAGGATACCAAGCCATAAGAAGTCCACCACAGCCTTTGGTGGTCACTTTAACCTTGAACTTTGGCATGGGGGGGGACAACTAGCAAATAGTCAACAAGTTTCTCCTTCTATAGGACAATACTAACCCCTCTATTTTCTGACTGTACGCTAGATTATTTTGTTTTCATTTATTCTCTCACAGGCTTTGAGATACACTTAAAAGATGGTGTGCAGACAGACCAGACATATAGTCACACACTCATGTTCATAACTATGAGCTGAAACACAGGACCACCATAACTTCACACAGAACCCTTCTGTTTGCCACATGAGACCATGTGTGCCCATCATTTATCTTTGCTTTTATTCATTATGTTGCTCATTTATTTACACTGCTTTTGCCTTCATGAGAAAAAACAAACAAAAGGGAGGAAAATAGTTACTCATGGGTTTGTTTTTGTTTGCTTTTCTTTCCTTTTTTTTTCTTGTTGAGCGGAGGCCCCCCACAATGCAAGATATGGTTACATCCATTGAAGAAAGAGCCCTCTGTTGTGTTGCCTCAGCTTTTGGAGCTGAAGTTTTTATTTTTTATTTTTTTTATTGGCCATGATTTTTTTTGAGCTCACACGTTTTTCTTCTATGTTATTTCTGAACGATTCTTCTTTTACCCTTTTGTTTTTACTCAATTTCAGGAAAATTGAGACGGAGATTGAGGACTGCAGCCTCAACCAAGTTTACATTTTGATATTTTTGACCGATACCCTCGTAAACAATCTGTACCTTACCCTTTTGAAGCTGCTTGCGACAGGCAGCATAGTTCAACGTTTATTGTTTTCATTTTGCGCGCCTCCTCCTTACCGCGTCGGACTGTCTTGCCGGCCCGAAGCCACTGGACAGCAGGGGGGGGTACCAAATTTTTCCTGAGAAAACTGTCCCATTATTTGCTATGAGTACATAGGCAATTACTTTTCAAACAAGAAGTCCTGGTTTTAATGTGACAGGCGGAACAATTCTTGGGGAATACTTCTCTCTCCCGGACACCATCCTTGACTCGCTGAACATGCGTCATACTGTCTTGGCAGGGGATGGCGGTCCACCTGATTTGATACATGCTTGGTAACCGAATATCGTTCTGAACATATTTCTCAGTCTACAATATTAATATTGTACGTTCTCTTAGAGTGAGGGTTATTAGAGGTTGCGTGCTCCGGTTACAGTTGAATAATATTAGGAGTGCCCAAAAGTCCTGACAAGTCCTGCATAAGTGTGTTTATATGGTGTGTTTATATGGTCTCCCAGTTCTTTATTTTTAAGAGCGTACGTTGAGAGCCTCCCGCTGATTCAGAAGTTTTCTTAAATTTCTGGAGCTACCAGCGGTGGGGAAGATTTCTCCCAGTTCTTTATTTTTAAGAGCGTACGTTGAGAGCCTCCCGCTGATTCAGATATTTGTCTTAAATTGCTGGAGTTAGCAGCTGTTGAGAGAGTTGTGAGTTTATTAGTGCACGGCCGTGCGATTTTGCCTGATCAGCAAATAGCAGACTGTCAGTACTACCATGGACAATAATCTAAGTGTAGACTCCGCTGTAGGAACCCTGGTCGATGGTCAAAAGGCGGTAAAAACACTGTCGCACGTTTGGAATTTTATTACACTTTTTTGACTCAAAAACAGACAATGGAAAAATGGACCAAGGAACATTTCTTCAAATCACAGCCATTCTTCCTGCAGACTTTTTGCTGACACCCATCCTCCCCAAAGAACAGACACCCCACAGAGATAACAGGGATGGAACCTGACACCCTACACCAGAGACATCCTCTTCAACATGAAGATTAAAAAGGAAGAAATAAAAATAAAACCTATACACCATCTGATGCTTTAAAGGCAGAAATGTGATTTAAACGAATTTCAGACATGGGACCTCGATTTTAACCATTTGTCTACAGGAAAGAGACTCATCGTGTGCCTCCGTCTGACATATTTAAGCACTAATGCAATCACATTTCAAGGGAAATGTTTATAACTTCATATTCCATGATCATTGATCAAAAGTGTATTTGTCCTCCTTTGTTATGCTTAAAGCTAGAAATAATTCAAATCAGTCATTTATGGGATAATCAATTGAAAGTCATTTTTCAAGGGTTCATGCAATTGGCACACACCCATGCTCCATTTTAGACCTAACATGGTAACACCCTATCTAGTTTTATGACTCTTTGTTTAAGAAGCACATGTGGGATAGCCCACCATTTTGTCTTCTTTACAGGAAAGTTAAGCCTCCCGCTTCTTTCTGCCAGCCAATCAGGTTTCACTCATTCCCACACTGCAGATGTGTTTTGACCAATCAGATCATCTCTTGACATGTTTATAAAAGGCCTCGCTCCCCCCATCACACTCTCTTGCTTCTCTCTTACTTCTCTCTTACGTCTCTCTCTTACGTCTCTGTCTAGTCCTCCTCTTTGCATCTGACTTAACAGTTAGATGTTATTCAGTTTAGTGATGCTGAATTTTTGAGATATTGATTGAACTTCTCTCCAGTCAGGAAGTGGCTACCAGCCATTCCCACAATGACTAACTTTAAGTTTTATCTCCATTTTTTAAATTAACCAAGCAGTTTTTAATTTTTGGAGCAAATCAATTTTTATAGCCTCCCATGAGTAAGCTTTAACGAACTCTAGCATCTTTGATTGGAGAACATGTTAGTTAAACTACCCATCGACGTCCAGGAGTGGTGCCGTGTAGGAGAACCAGAACCCCAGCCAGGCCGACAGTATCCCGCGGGCCCGTACAGTGAATGAGCGGAAAACGTCTTCGGAAAAACGCAGGAAAAGCTTTTTCCCCACACACTGCTGGTTACGCAGAAGGAGCTGTCATCATCACGCCTGTTCGAAGGAGGGTAAAACTGCACGCACACACAATTCTGGAAAAAAGGTGGTTTATAACTTAACAAATTCTCTCAATCGAAAATTCTAGATTCATAGTCCATATTTTTCATTTTGGTAGTTTTATTAATTTCATTACTTTAACTTTCCATTTTCCTTCTTCCTCTTCCTCAGAGCGTTAGGAAATCCCTATAAATCCCAAATTCACGCAAACATCTAAAACACTCAGAATGTGTAGATACCATACAGCTGTGTTAAAATGTACATTTTGTGTGATACCAATGAGTCAAAATAACTGTGAATAATTGTGAAACTGCCTAATCTATCATCGTGGTAATAGCCTGTAAAATAAACATGTACATATTGTAAACGCTGTGTTTTTATTGACATTTAAACCTTTATTAAACCTCTATTCTGACGTCAAGAACCCACCACAAAAACAGGGAACTGTAACAATTAATTAAAATAAAGTGATCTAGGACACTTAAAACTCAATTCTAGATGGCACCTCTGGCAACGAACATATTAAAATTTAATAATTAATATTTTTGAATATTAATCATCCTTTGTTCCCCTACACCGCCAAGGCGGAAGTAAAAAGGAGCGTACCTCTTATTAATCAGATGATACCAGTGAAAAGCAATTAATTAACGCTAAAAGGTTGCCAAGCATGGAGGGGCAATAAGAGCTCATTGACCCCCGAGAGAGGAGGTGGACTGACTATTGCCGCTGGTGGGTTAAATGAGGCCTGTATTCTACTTAGACACTATGCAGCAAAACCTTGTGAATGCATGGACGTGAAAATTGAGGCATGAACGTGTGCGGTGCATGAATGACTGAATGATGACACGTTACATATGCCTGAGAGAACCGCGTTGTGAGTGCGAATGTGCCGTGGACGTGTCATTGAGTGATTGACCGATGAATGGCTGTTTGACGACATATGTTCCTCTGTTTCACCTTCCTTTTCCTCCTGGGTTTTGATGCACTAGATCTTCTCCCT
The DNA here is from genome assembly GCF_900634775.1 of Gouania willdenowi. NCBI lineage: Eukaryota > Metazoa > Chordata > Actinopteri > Blenniiformes > Gobiesocidae > Gouania > Gouania willdenowi. The sequence goes on along the minus strand of NC_041056.1, from coordinate 41,686,123 downwards.
GTTTTTGCCAATTATGTAGTGGGGTGTTCAGATCTCACTGCTGCTTGTTAATAGAATTATGACTCTTGGCCTTGGGCCTTCTAAATGGTTTACGTTTTTAATACCACTTTCAGTGGAATGACTTGCTTTGACCTTGACTGACCTTACTGTTCATGTTTAGTGTCCATGTTTTTGTTGTTGTATGTGTGGACTTGTTGTGTACACTTGTCTATGTCTTCGTCTTCGTTGTGGTTTTTGTGTTGTTTTTTCCAATATACAGGTCGCTGGCTGTATATTCGAAGGAGACGAATCAAATCCAACAAAAGAAAAGGGATATTTTAAATGATTCATTTAAGTCTTAATGTTTTCCTCTCTTTCTGTTTGTGAGTGTTTCCGAACAGAAAATGCCACCGACTTTTCGACTCCGATCCTGCCTCCTACCGCCGTCATGCCTGGTCACTGTTTCTTATGATGAAAGATGAGAATTAAAGGGAAGTATTGTCCATAACTATAACTGGGAAGCAAAGGGGAAATAGATTGAAATAAACACGTGACAATATGACATATTGTGGATGTTCTAACATAATATCTATTCCAGAGACTACAGAGACTTCCAATCCAACTGTGAAAGTGGAGACAGATCTTCAAATTTCCAAAGGGAGCGTACAGTTGACCCTGGCTTTGACCTTTATGGCTGAGGAGGAGGAGGTCGAGGAGGCTGGAGGGCACAAAAGCAGGCAGACACAAGAGACAGGAAAATGGAGACACATCCAAAACGATGAGATAAGTGATTTTCCAATGATATTTATCATATGGTTTTAAGAATCCAAATGTATTCTTATGTAAAAAGGAAGGGAGAGAGCCAACGTCCCTCTGATTTTTGATTTGTATTTTATCATGGGAAAATGATATACCTCAAAACCCTCCAACCCTTTTCTTCCCCCACCAGCACTTAGCGTGCAAGGCCATAAAACACCTTCACTGGGTTTAGACATTTTTAAGAATAAAATTAAGTGCTCCCAACATCGGGTTGGTGACCCAATCTGGGTCGCCTGAGATTTATAGAGGGTCCTCCTGAAATTATTGATAATTGATAGATATAAATGAGATAGTTTAAAGTTAAGTAACTTCCGAGCATTTAAGGAAGCTCTCAAAACTGTGCTATGGCTCGTCACTCCTACGAATGGGATAAACACAGAGAGCAAAAGACAATATGATTGTTCGACTCAGCTTAACTTTAATTCTGTCTAACCTTAAAGGGCCATAATCTTGCTTAACTCTGGTTCAGACACAGAATAGGAGACACTTTTGCCACCAATTTACCTTCAAAATTAAGTAAATTACATCTCAAATAACAATTATGGGGGAAAATAATGAAACAAATGAACTGACAAATTCAGCTCTATAAAATAATTAGGTTACGTTATTCGGTGTGGAGTGTTAACATTATTCAGAATAAATAAATGATAGAATAAGATTTCTCCTTCATAAATAAGAGATAGCAAAAAATAAATAAACAAACATTTTAAATAAATAAATAACATTATTTATTTATTTGGTTAAACTTATTTAGTTTTCTCACATCTCCATGTCTCCCAATTGTATGCATTCATCTTGAGAAGACATGTAGTCACGCTCCACACTTCTCCGTCTGACTTGCATGTCCTTGTAAACAGTGGTTCTCAAATTGTTGCTTTTCACCAGGTATCAGCGTACCACCGGTAGTGGACGTAACACAGTTTGAGAATCACTGCAACTCCAGCTATGAATCGAATTAATACTTCCTGCTTCTCTTTCAGCCTCATATTTTCCCACTCACGTGTGAATAGGCTACAGATAACATTGAGCTAGCATGGCTAAAAGCTCACTAACCCACTCCTAACCATTGTGTGATTGTGCATCAGCACCTTTTAGGATCTGAAAAGCTCTCAGATCCTGACTTCTGACCTGTCTCTGCCTTCCTGGAAGCTATAACTGAGCGAAAGAGCCATACTAACTATTCATTTAGTTAGTTAACTAACCCTAACACCCCTTCTCTTTAAACTTTTTATTTTTTATTTTATTTTATTTTATTTTATTTTGTTTTTGTTTTTTTTTTGTTCCCCCCCCCCCCCTTTTCTTCTGTTCAGGTACCAACCAATCCCAAGAGAGGTTGCCAGGTGTGTGGAGACTACCTTTCCTCAGACAACAACCGATTATCTACACGCCGACCGGAAATGAACGACCGAAGGTGGACCGTCACTTTCCGAATTCAGCTGACGACCCACACGGCAGTGAAGGTCGCAGAGCGGGCGACATGGATCCATATATATATATATACCTAAAAATGACTGATGCATTGCTAATAAAAATGAATAAATACTCTAAACCCTCTCTTTTCTTCTCATTCTTCCTTATCATATCTGAGATACGTTTCATGAAAAAAGTATACTACAACCCAACTCACCACGGTAGTTTTGGCGGTGTAGAGCGACTCCGTAGGGGTGTGCAAGATGAAGTGGGAAAGACTGTCCCTGTAGAAAATGTTAAGAAGTTCCTATCAACGCAAGATGCAGGTTTTTGTGTCTCGCCCGCTAAATCAATTTCAGGCGGACCTGTGCGATATGCAGGCCCTGTCTGAGAAAAATGATGGGTACAATTATTTATTAACGGTCATAGATGTATTTTCCAAGAAAGCTTACGTGAGGGCTCTGAAAAGAAAAACCGCAAAGGAAGTGCCTTTGAATCCATTTTTGCCAAAATTCAGACGCATAAAAAAATTCAAACCGACGCGGGGAAAGAATTTTTTAATTCAATCGTACTTTAAAGGATAGAATGTGGAGATATTTTACAGCTAACAACACTTTGCGATACCTCGACATCCTACAAGACTTAGTGAAAGGTTATAATCACAGCTATCACACCAGTATTAAAATGAGGCCTGTGCAGGTGACCTTGGACAACACCGATCAAGTGTTTCAAAACTTGTACGGTACACCTCAAACAGATCTTCCGAAGATGAATTTTAAGAAGGGTGACAGTCAGGATCTCAAAGTTGAGGGGAGTGTTTGATAAACAATATGAACAGAGTTTTACGAACAAAATGTTTACAATATCACACTGTATACCCCGCAGACCACCTGTGTACAAATAACAGATTATGACGGAGAAGCCATCCAAGGTTCATTTCCGCGACAAAACGGAGGTGCTGGTGTTTGCCCCTGATGACGCTATGCCAGGAATTCACCAGTATTTGGGTGACCTGAGTTTGTCTGCTAAAACAAGCCTTAGAAATCTTGGCATTATCTTTGACAAAGCAATGTCATTAGAGCACCACTCTAAACTGCTGACAAGGAACTGTTTTTACCAACTGAGGAAAATCTCTAAACTACGTTCACTTGTGTCCAGAGATGATCTTGAGACGATTATCCACGCCTTTGTGTCTTCCCGTTTAGACTATTGTAACAGCTTATTTTCTTGTCTAAACAAAAAGGCGCTGTCTCGTCTTCAGCAGATACAAAAGTCTGCGGCGAGGTTACTGACTCGCACAAACAGAAGGGCCCATATTACTCCCATTCTAAAAGCCCTTCATTGGCTCCCAGTCACTTTTCGTTTCAATTTTAAAATTCTGGTGCTGACCTTCAGAGCCTTGCATGGTCAGGCTCCCTCCTACATTAGAGACTTGTTGTGTCCTTATACCCCCTCCCGGAGGCTGAGGTCCCAGGATCAGAACCTGCTCATGGTCCCCCGTACCCGTTACAAGACCAGAGGAGATCGCTCCTTCCAGGCGGTCGCGCCAACGCTCTGGAACGATCTTCCGTTTTCCTTGCGTTTGCTTGATTTCGTTGATGCTTTTAAGAGCCAACTGAAAACCTATTTGTTTCAGAAAGCATTTTAAAATTCCAGTGATAAAGGGTTGTTTTATGACCATCACATTCTTGTGACTGCAACTGTAGTTTTTATTGTATTGTATGCACTGTATGTATTGTGAAGCACTTTGTGACTTCTGTCTGTAAAAGGTGCTATATAAATAAATATTACTTACTTACTAACTTACATTTTACGAGGCAGAGTTGCAAAAAGTAACAATGGACAAAGACAGAGTCTACCATGTAGAGAAGATTCTGAATTGACGCACCTTGAAGGGTGAAAAACAAGTTTTTGTACACAGGAAAAAAATGACTCGAGAAATGTAACAGTTGGATCAAGGAATCTGATTTGAAAAATGTATAAAAGATCTCCACAAGATGGCAAAAATCATCATTTCACCATGTACGGCCCAAAGGATGAAGGGTTTTCATCACCCTTCCCTCCACGCCAGCCTCAACGTTTTTAAAGACAACAAGAGTTCCAGATACAGGGTGGATATACCTCAGCATATAAATTTAGAAGGACGTTGGGAGGTAGCCATGACACAAATTTCATATCCGCACACCTTCTCTACCATAACGCAGAACGATGCCTATTTTTATTGGAGGGAAAAACCCAAAGAACCAGAGAAAGAAAGCATTGTACATCAGCAGAGATTTAGAGGTGGCTATTACAATAACATATCAGCTTTTATGAATGAGCTGAATAGTTTTTTTAGAAAAAACAATTCTGATATTTATCTCGTCTATAAATATCAAAATTACTTCTTTTAGTTTAAAACTTGAATAAACATACAGTGTTTTGTCATTGCACACCAGTTGGTACTTTAAAATCAAGCAACCCATTTTTATTTTACGTCGGCTGAACTCAGGGCACGTGTTGGATTGTGCATTGAATAATACAAGAATAAGAAGAATATTTGTGGAACGCACATAGACAAAGTACATAGACTCCATCTTAAAGACATGGTAATAGAGCTAAATGAAAAAATAAAACACGCCCGCTCTGCTTCTCAGATCTTGTTTCATGAACTAAGAAAAACCCCAAAGTCTTGTTTGAAACTATTGAAAACCTGGTAACCTTGAAAACTTTGAAAACCAGGATGACTGCAATAATTTTTTTAAATTTTTTGTAAACAAAGTACAAAACATCAGGGCCAGTATCACTCCTCCTTTGGTCAGCTTGTGCACTACAGTGTGCTCATGGTCCTCCTTCACTCCTGTCAGCCTACAGGATGTTCAGAATTTAGAGGGAAAAATGAAACCCACATCAAGCCTGGTGGACATTGTTCCCATTCCACTGCTCTTAAACATTTTGATGTTGTCGGCCCTTGGGTGGTAAAACTGAGAAATCTCTCACTTCTATCTGGCTCGGCCCCCAAATATTTTAAACATGCTGTAATAAATCCCATTCTTAAAAAACCGAATCTGGATCCCGGAGAGCCTATTAACTACCGGCCCATCTAAACTTCCGTTCATTTCAAAAATCATGGAAAAAGTGTTGAGTAAGCAGCTGACCTCCTTCATGGTACAACATGATTTTTATGATAAATATAAATCTGGCTTTAGGTCACTCTACTCCAATGAAACTGCTCTTCTAAAAGTTACCAGTGACGTGATGATGACCGCTGACTCTGGTTGATACACAGTTTTGGTTTTACTTGATCTGACAGCTGCCTTTGACACTGTAGTTCACAGTACACTAGTTGATTGACTTAAATCTGTGATAGGGTTTTCTCGAGCTGTTCTCCAGTGGTTTACTTCTTATATAAATGGAAGAACTTTTAATGTTACTTTTAACGATGTAATGTCTAATATGTCTGACCAGTCATGTGGAGTAGCCCAGGGCTCTATTGTACCTGATGCTTCTTGGTCGGTTGATCCGTGGTTTTAAAAATGTGTCCTATCATTTCTATGCAGATGATATTCAGCTGTATTGCTCTTTCAATGATTCTGAGTTTCATTTCTTATCTGAATTTCTGGAATGTGTATCTGCTATCAAAAACTGGTTGATTTTGAATTATCTGCAGATAAATTCTGGCAAAACAGAAACTCTGATCATCGCTCCGGATAAAAAGCCTTTCAGAAAGGCTTATGGTTAAATTGCTTTAAATTTTTTGTACCTTTTATGATGTTACTACTGTTGTTTTAAATTATCTTGTGTTTCAATATCCTTTTGTGATGTTGCTGCTGTTGTTTTAGTTTCATTTTTGCCTATACAGCACTTTGTGATTTTATCTGTGAAAGGGTTATAGAAATAACATTTATGTAACAGGTGGAATTGATACTATTTTGCTATTATGTGTAATATGGCAATGGACTAGATCAGAAGATTTAAGTTCAGCTCTGGGAGGGAAGTGGAAGTGTTTAAAGAGACACAGACACAGGCTTGATGTGCTGCAGTTAATTATATTATGAGATAAATATTTACAAGGATTTACAATTTATACAAAGTGGTTGAAAATGTCCAAAAGTTCCAACATGTTCAAAGTCTTTATATCCAAAGGATGATTTATTCCAGGTATCCAACACTTCACCCACACAAGGGGCAGCGCTTACTGAGACCCAGAAGCAGTTGACTCACAAAGAGCAGTCCAGTGAGTGTGTGTGTGTGGATGGCTACAGCGCATCCTACCGGATTGGTAGAACTCACACGTTGTGTCCTTCGATCATTAGGCTCACAGCCTTCTAGCTCACCATCGAACCTGGCCTGTAGGAAGCAAGACCCAGGTATGAATAATACAATTCATTTTCATATTTAGGTAATCATAGTAAATAACCATAATTATCACATCATTTCGTCATGTACATGATTCACATCTCAGCAGATAATTCCATTAATTTAGCAAGAGTGCTCTTATAATTCTTTGATGTACAACAATCAATATTTCATTAATAAAATAGTATTTCAACCATTTCATTTAGATTGCTACTGTTTTCAATTCATTAGTAATCATTCAAATGCAATTCATATAAATATATCTTTAAGCACCATAGGTCATGATACAATACATCTTCAATTGCATATAGTGTATTGGAGATACAACCATGATCAGCTAGCACCAGCTTACATGGCTGATTTTCTATACACGTCAGTGAAGGCTAAGTAGATGCTAACATTTAGCACTGTAGCAACACTCACCAGTTCACTTGTGATCTAGTCCCTCTAAGACAGCGATCTATGTCCACAGAGGTAGAGGCAACTAGAGAAGGTTGGAAGGCATAAGAGTTTAACCTCACCGCTTTTAATAAACATTTAAAAGCCAGTTAGTTACCTGTAGCTGTATAGCTGACCGGCTCCCACACACTCGTATACCAACAGTGCGGCCATGTTTAAAGGGTAACGTCATACTATGATGTCATCGCGCACCAATCTCAAGGGACTGAAACAAAGTCTCGCGATAATTTGAATGGCAGAGTGGGAGGGGGAGCAGCAGAGCGGAGCAGCAGAGCGACAGGGTTACACCCTCCCCCCTTTAAAATCCTGCATGTCCTCGTTGCAGGGTAACAATGTTACAGAATGTTACAGTTCAGGGATGGTATCTACTGCAGCTGCACGACTAAGAGCTTTGGTGTAAACGTTAGACAGACTATGAAAGAGTGTTTGAACAACCGAAACTAGTAAATTACCCAATACTGAATATTGGAGACGTTGAGGCGGTTGACGTGATCGACTTGAACGTCTAGGTGCTATGTCTGTCATTACTATATCAGTGGGAACCTGGCCAGAGCCCTGATTAGCCAGATCCACGGATGCCTCAGATTGGACTAGCCCTTGATCTTCAACCTCTGGCTCCAACTGTCCTTTAACTTCAGGTAAGTTTTCGTTCACCGCATTTGGTGGATATTTCCTCTTCAGCAGGTAATGTTGTCTCTTTTTCCACAGATACTTCCATAGGGTAAGGTGAGCGATTGCGGGATTGATCAATTTCCTCCGTCATCTCCCCGAGAACATCTTCCTCACCACTGGACAACAATGGACAATCACCACCAGATGGAAAATTCCCTCCAACTCCAGGTAAGTAGGTTGGCGAGGGTCGTTAAAAGTGATCACAGCCTTTGTTACTTGGGGGTTGAGGTAAGGCAGACCCCATAACATCATTGGTTTTGGTTACTAGCTCAAGTCCAATTGAGCTTTCTACACTGAGCTGAATTGGGAATTGTGGTGGATTTTCAAAAACTGATTCGTCATCAGTCTCACTCTGTGGGCCTTCAGTAGAACCCATCTTCCGGCTGTGGCTACGTGTATGTGGTTTTCCAGCAGACACATGTTCAACCTCATCCTGAGTGGAACATGCTGGTAACTACCCACAGGGAAGAAGCAAATCCCGGTGTAGAGTGCGGATTGGTCCATCACTGGCCTCTGGTCTCACAGTGTATACAGGAAGATCCCCGGCACGCTTCACAACTACATACACCTGGTGCTCCCACTTATCCTCAAGTTTGTGCTTCCCACGGATTCTAACATTGCGGACAAGCACTCGATCACCAGTTTCCAGACTTGCAGGCTTCACACTCTGGTCAAAACGAGTTTGTGTAGGATTTATTCTCATCTGTAGTCAGTGTTGTCTTCTTTTCTTTTTTTATTTATTCTTCCTCTCCATCGTTGTTCGTGTCGTCCTTCTTCCCCGTAGATTTCATTCCCAAACGTTGTTTGTGTTCCTCCAGTTCAAACAAAAAGTTCATCTTCTTTCTCATTGATGTGTTGATCTTGTATTCTTGCAAAAATGTCTTCTGAGTTTTTTCTTTATATCTAGCCAAGTTTGCAGCTTGTTTTGTCTCTGCATCAAGGCTATTCCAGCTGGTAATAGCTCTGTTGACAGTGCTGTATTTTCCAATGTTAGATTTAACCCTTTCTTGTATAAACACATTATTATGTCTTAGTTCATAAGCAGTGTGTTTGTATGTGAAACGTTTTTGTATTTGATTTGGGAGTGTTTTTAGTGATGCCCTATATGCGAGAATTTGTGTGTTGTCGTGTATTATTTCTTGCAGTTTTAGGTATTTGGCCTTTTCAAATAGTTCATTTGTGTGTGCGTTGTGTGGTGCCTTATATAAAATCCTAATTGCTTTTTTTTGTAGTTTAAATAAAGGTTCAAGATACATTTTGTAGGTGTTTCCCCAGATTTCTGAGCAGTAATTTAAATGTGACCCAACAAGGGAAGAATAGATTGTCTTCAGTGATTTGGTATGTAGTATTTGTCAACAAGTCAGTTTCTCATCTATCCACACTCCTCGTGCTCTATATTCTTTTACTTGTTCAATTATATCCATGTCTAGTTTCAGTCTAATATTTTCTGTTATTTTTTTATTTCCAAAGCTGATGAATTTTGTGTTGCTGATGTTTAGGGCTAGTTTATTTACATTGAGCCATGTTTGGATTTTTGATAGTTCCTCATTCGTCGTTTCTATTAGAGTTTTAATGCCTTTACCTGAGCATAGGATGGTTGTGTCGTCCGCAAACAGCGTTAGTTTCAGGCAATTTGAGACTTTGAAAATGTCGTTTATATATAGAATGAACAGTTTTGGCCCTAAAATCAAACCCTGTGGCACACCACATTGTATGGTTTGGCATATTGATATTTTTTTTTCAAAGTCCATATATTGTCTCCTATTTCTCATATAACTTTTAACCCAGTTTAGGGCGTTGTGCCTAATGCCATAGTTTTGAAGTTTTTCCTCCAGAATATCATGGTTTATTGTGTCAAATGCTTTTTTAAGGTCCAAAAAAATGCCGAATACAAATAAATTATTTTCTAATGCATCTTATATTTTCCGTGGTATCAGTTATAGCCATTGCTGTTAAACGTCCCTTTCTGAACCCATATTGGCCTTCGTGTAATATATTATTCTCTTCTATGAATTTGTCCAGCCTTTTCATGAACAGTTTTTCTAGAATTTTTGATAATTGCGGTAATATTGAAATAGGTCGATAGTTGGTGAAATCTCGTTTGTCTCCACTCTTGTGGATCGGTCTGATTTTTGCGATTTTCATTTGGTCTGGGGAAATACCATTTTTGAATGAGAGATTGCTGATATATGTTAGCGGTGGTGTTATTTTAGCTGTTATAGTTTTTAGTAGACTCATAGTTAGATTATTAACATCTCTGGATGTTTTTGAATTACAGTTTGTAATGATTGCTTTCACCTCTGCTTCCGTTACTTCTTCAAGTGTTAAATAGTTATTATTCTCTATATTCTCATTGTCAAAATGGTTCCATTTAAGTGTTGGATGTTGATAGATTCCTCTCCCAGTCTCCATTCCAATATTTATAAAGAAATTAAGTTCTTCTACGATTTTTTTTCTTATTGTATTCCTTTAAGTTGTTTATTATAAAGTGATCTGTGGCTTCTTCTTTGCTTTTACGCATAGTTAAGGAATTTATAATTTCTCAAAGTTTTTGGTTTTTGTTTTTATTCTCTTTTAATTGTTTTTCATAATATTCTCTTTTCTTTTCTCTTAGGAGAGTGTTGACTTTGTTTCTGTATTTTTTGTATTGTAGTTCTGTTTTCAATGTTTTATCTTTCAGACATTTTTTTTTAGTGTATTTTTTTTTGCATGCGTTTGCTAATTTTTTATCAATTCAGGGTATTGTGTTTGTCTTACGGTTGATTGTTATTTGTTTCAAAGGGCAGCATTTATCAAATATTGTAGTTATTATGTCTGTGAATGTGTCATATGCTCTGTTCACCTCCTGTTTTGTGTAAAAATCCTTCCACGTTTCTGTTCTTATCTGTTGTTAAAAGTTTTCTAGCTGTTTTTCTCCTTCCAGTCTTTTGTATGTTTTTGGTTCTAGTGTTTCTAGGCTTAGTTTCAAAATCTGGCCCCGATCAGAATGTAAGCGCTCAGGGATACCATAATGAACCATAAAATCATTCCATAAACACATGGTTGACGGTTTTATCTTTTTGGTTTGGTGTTGGGGTAGCCACAGCAAATTTAGTAAAATGATCAGTCAGCACTAGAATGTCTTTGGTGTTGCTGCTGTCTGGCTCAAGTGCAAGAAAATTCATACAAAGTAGCTCCAGGGGACGATTCATTTTAATCTTAACGAGAGGAGCCGCTCTTTCTGGTAGAGCCTTGCGCCGTACACACCTGCCACAAGTTTTGATGAACTGCTCCACATCAGCTGCCATCTTCAGCCAGAAGAATCGTTGGCGCACCAAGTCAAGAGATTGCTCTACTCCTAAGTGGCCCATATCATTATGGAGACTGTTACTGGAATTATTTTAAGGTTGTACCTTAAAAACCAAAAATAGTCACACAGAGGAAAAATGAGAGATATGCCTTCTTAGTTGCAATAATGACTTGATTTTTTAAACAGGTAAATCAAGGAGGACAAAAGAATACAACCTGAGTTGGTGTCACAAGGTTTGTCCTAACATATGAGTTCTACATCGTGATTATATACCAGGTAGACATCCTTCGATTTGTGGACTTTTTCCCCAGGGTCATAAATGAATCATGATTAGGTTCTATCAGTGACTAGTCAATGAATACAAAACATGCTTATATCACATCTAGATATAGGTGAGAAGTGCAAACAGTTGTGGTTTCAAGTGTTATAAAAGGCGTTAGGTAAAGTGTTTTTCAACCATTGCCTTGGACTCTGAAAGATCATAAAACAGTGCTTTTCAATGTGAACCTTTGTGATTATTTAAAATACAGAATATAATTTTAATAACATTCCCCCCTGTTTATGATCTGAAAGGTAGGGAAAACACACAATAAAATCATAACAAAATCACACCACACAAACAAAAAAACCATCAAGAACATCAGTTTAAGAGCACTTCACGAAGATTTTCACTCAAAAACCTCACACTAATGGTTCTAAATAAACTCATAAGCATTGATAGCAGCAGGCTGCTTGAAGACATGACCATTCGGGGCAAACGGGGTATTCTCTCCAACCTCCGACAGGTTCTGACCCAGCATGGTCCCACTAACAAGCCTGGTGGTAAGACGGACGATGAGCCCCCAGACTATAGGAATGATCACCAACCCCACCACGGCCAGGACCAGCAGCGTCACACCTGCGGAGATCAGAAGAGAATAACCAAATGAATACCAGTTATCATACAGTGAACCAAACCATATAGAGATAGGATTAGACACACCGGATGAAGCAGCCATTTCCTCGGACAGGGCCTTCAGGTTACTCAACGCACGAGTCACGCTGCCATCCGGAGCAGTGTTGTTGGGAATAAAAACATAACAATCTTCACCAAACATTGTACATACCCCACCCCTCTCTGCAAGCAACATATCTAGCCCCATACGGTTCTGCCAGGCCATAAGTGAAGTGGGTGCCAACTGCTCATGTACACCTTCAATTGCGTCACGTGTATAGTTGACAAAACGTTGCTGGTTATAATATACGAAATTCAGCCAATCTACGTTCTTGTTGATGGTTGGCCAGATTAAAATACTTTCGAAGCCAGCCCCTATTTGACACCGAGCCTTAAATTCATCAGGTACCCCACGTGGAACGCCAATAGAATCAATGTAGATGTTTTTGTCGAAGGAGCCAAGTGGAGCAGCCCTGCGGGGACGACGTGGAGGAGGCCCAATTGCAGCAACAACTTCATCCTTTGAAACATAGGGTATTATCTTAAAAGGAGCAATAAGCAAAGTTAATGTGCAAATGCCATGCCAATTAGCCGGTAAAATAGAACGCAGACGCATGTCACCACATAACCACCACAGATCAGACCTCGGTTCATCCTGTTCAAGGAAGAAAGCTTCAAAGAGGCCATCATTCATTGCAGGTCCAACCGTAATGTTCCTAGCACATCATACTGGAGGTAAAAACCCCACACCCACACTCTCTGGAACGGCTTCCCGCAGGAAACAAGGGTAGTTGGCTGCATACGCAGTCGCAGTTGGTGGCGATCCTACTGGTCCTGATACAGCGGGGTATCTGTACGTCAGGTCAAAACACGGCTTAGGAACAGGCAGCTTCTTTTTAAATAAAAGAAGAACACAATTCATAGTTGTTAAATTGAAATCAAAAGGAGAAGTTGCTAGTGATGGTCGAGCCCCAGCACAGACAATACAGTCAGCCTTCACCACTGTACGTGCTGTGTATCTCATCCACTGTAGCCACAGATTTCTCTCACTGAACCCCTTCTCTACAGATAAAACCTCAGAGTAAGAGATCTCTTTACCTACATAGGTGTTATTAAGTGTAGTTCTCAATTCTGTGGTAGTGGGAAGTTTTGTAGGTAAATCATGAAAATCAGTGTGTATTGTTTCAACCTTGGGGTTCACCTGTATAGCATGTGGCAACCCTTGCACCAGTACCTTGAAAAAACCATAGGGATCACTGTGGGCCGGACGGTAAACATGCAGTTTGAAATGCCGCTGATCCTGGAATCTACTATTGACAATAGAAATGTACAAAGGGTTACAATTACCAGGTACACAAGATTTCAAAGAAGTGTCTCTGTAAATACTCATTCGTTTCTCGAGTCCTCCAAAGGTGTAGGTACGATCCTCGCTCCAGGTAGGGTCAGTAGACCATACACACTCAGGCCAGGAATAAGCACAGTTATGGCCATTTTTATATTCATCATCATATCGTCAAATGTATGTTCATGTGTACAATTTGTCATGTTTTAATACATGACGACTCCATTACTCTTTATACTTTTGAACAGCTGAATCATGTTAGATTAAACAGTACAGATCGTATTGTACTCAGTGCAGCACAGAGTCTCTGCCAAGGCCAGAGTCTCTGCTCACATGCAGATATACACGAACGCACACACTATCAAGGACAGATAAGTGGCGCCCGATCTTCCTCATAATTATACACGTCTTCATCATCCTCCAACATTTCCACTGTGGGAGCATCTGACTCCCCCCCTTTCTGTCTCTCAGGGTTGGGACCTTTTCTTATCTGTATAAAACCTTAAGCTGAAACTGTTAGACAGAGCTGCTCTGCCTTCGAACCTCCGGCCGGACGGTCACTAATTTTTGTTCCACTTTGTTACTTTTTTTTAACTTAGTTATATAATAAATCTTTTTTATAAAATCATCAATGCTTCGCCTGGACTCCATCACTCAACCAGAGCAATAAATCATGTCTCCAAATGAGGTCAACCGCAAATTCTGTCGTAACAATTGGCGATCACGAACTGGATCCATCTTCTGCTCTGTGGGGCGTCAGCCGTGGACCAGCACTGAGACACACTTAAAACCCCAAGGCTGCCCCATGGTGGTCTGCCCTCGGACAGAGACTGGACCACGAACCATCGGTTGAACCTCAAACACCAATTTTGACTATTAAGGTAAAGCTGCCTTTATATATATATATAAATTTTCATTTACATATATATTCGCTCTGTGTTGATAGAAAGGCAACCAGTCAAGCATTGTATTGATTTTCAGCTTTGATCTTGATCTTCAGCTGTTCTGTGTTTTGACGCAGTGAATAGACTGCCATGAGAAAGGGTCAAATGGTTGAAGTTCTTTGCTTTTTAATATTATAAGTTCCCTCTATTTTTCTTCGGGCTCGGATATTTTGTTTAGGCATCAAATACGGCTGGTCATTATTTACTTTGGTTTTGTTCAGGCACCTCCACGGACAGCCTGTGAGGTCCTGACCATAGGATAGACAGGCAACCAAAGTTTCCAAAACACCCCGGTGCCATGAACTGAGTTCACCTCTGTACCGATATAAAAATAGATTAAAACCCCAAACCTAACCTAAACTGTAGTGAAGACTACAGGGAGTAAAACACTGATAATGGGAATCAAACAGATGAACAACCCAATAAACAAATAATATATGCATACGCATATACAATCTTGGTATGATGTGAACTCAGATCATGCTTTCGGTGAGTTTTACTTCTTTTTTATCTTCGTTTTTATTTTGTTTAAACGTGTGAATGGAATCAGATTTCTCCCTTTGGTTGTTTGGCTTTAATGCTCTCATTTTGGAGAGAGTCGGCTTTGGTTTTTTTGTTTTTCTCTCGCAGTGAGAGAGTCACACACACACACACACACACACACACACACACACACACACACGCACGCACGCACAGAGAGAGAGAGAGAGAGCCAAACACACACACACACACGCACGCACAGAGAGAGAGAGAGAGAGCCAAACACACACACACAGGGAGACACACACACACAATCACACCCACACACGCACACGCAAGAGAGAGAGAGGTAGCGCCCCATTGGTCTACAGAATAGTGCTAAGACATCACAACAGACACTATTTTTATTTTTATTTTGAATTTTATTTGATTTCATGTTTGATATATCTGGGGTCCACCCTAAAATGAATATGAGCAACACACACTCAAACACACACACAGATGAATACAGTATTTCATTTTATTTTATTTTAATATTACTGTTATCATCATTATCATTTTTATTATTTTATTGTTAGTTTCTGTTGGCTTTGCGGTTGTCCCTGAAGAAACGACATCTTCAATGAAAGCTCTTAATGAATGAAATCACCTTCAACTCTTATGCTAATGAAATGTCAACATCATTCAAAGAACCAAGCATCAGAAGGAAATGGACTATCAAAGGACTCGACTCTCCCATTCAGCAAAGCAATGCTACAACGAAATAACTCGCTCAGTCCCAAGTCAACTCTTCATCGTCTATGAATGGGCCGCATGCCAATGCTGGGATTAACACATCCTGCCCCATCATCAAAGACTGAGAACTTGTGGGCGTCGGAGTTGGTTGGACACTCCCCCACCAATGAGTTGCGAGTTAAACGCCACGATTACTGCCTGAATGATGGGCAGCAACTGCAGACTGATCACACGTCTGCTGGAATATCTTCACCAAAAAAAGACACTGTTTCAAAAGCCACAAGGATACCAAGCCATAAGAAATCCACCACAGCCTTTGGTGGTCGTGCTATATCACCTTAGCCTTGAACTTTGGCATGGAAGGGGACAACTAGCAAATAGCCAACAAGCTTCTCCTTCGATAGGACAATACTAACCCCTCTATTTTCTGACTGTACGCTAGATTATTTTGTTTTCATTTATTCTCTCACACGCTTTGAGATACACGCTTTGAGAAGGTGCTCTAAGCAGACAGACCAGACATACAGTCACACACCCACATTCATAACTATGAGCTGAAACACGGGACCACCAGAACTTCACACAGAACCCTTCTGTTTGCCACATAAGACCATGTGTGCCCATTATTTATCTTTGCTTTTATTCATTATGTTGCTCATTTATTTACACTGCTTTTGCCTTTATGAGAAAAAACAAACAAAAGGGGAGAAAATAGTGTTACTTATAGGTTTGTTTTTGTTTGCTTTTCTTTCATTTTATTTTCTTGTTGAGGGGAGGCCCCCCCCACAATGCAAGATATGGTTACATCCGCTGAAGAAAGAGCCCTCTGTTGCCTCAGCTTTTGGAGCTGAAGTTTTAATTTTTTATTCTTTTATTGGCCATGATTTTTTTGAGCTCACACGTTTTTCTCCTTTGTTATTTCTGAACGATTCTTCTTTTACTCTTTTGTTTTCACTCAATTTCAGGAAAATTGAGACGGAGATTGAGGACTGCAGCCTCAACCAAGTTTACATTTTGACATTTTTGACCGATACCCTCGTGAACAATCTGTACCTTACTCTTTTGAAGCTGCTTGCGACAGACAGCCAAGTTCAACATTCATCGTTTTCATTTTGCGCACCTCCCCCTTACCGCGTCGGACTGTCTTGCCGGCCCGAAGCCACTGGACAGCAGGGGGGGTACCAAATTTTTTCCTGAGAAAACTGTCCCATTAGTTGCTATGAGTACATAGGCAATTACTTTTCAAACAAGAAGTCCTGGTTTAATGTGCAGAAAAAGGATAAACCTTGCTAGGAAAAGAGCTCTTTGGGGGATAGTGGTCCACCTGATTTAATGTGCAGCTTGGTAACCGAATACCGTTCTGAACAAATTTCTACGTTCCCTTAGAGTGAGGGTTATTAGAGGTTGCGTGCTCCGTTCAATCTTAGAGGTGCCCAATAAAGTCCTGACAGTTGTGCGAAATTTTCCCTCGGTATGGGACCGAGGTTGAGTTATTCTCCCAAGCTCTTATTATTCAAGAGTGGCGGTTGAGCCCTGCTGATTCAGAGATTTTTTTTTTTACATTTCTGGAGACGGACGGCGGGTGAGTTCCCCCCGGTTGGGTACCGGGGTTGAGTTTGTTGAGTTAGGCACGGCCGTGCTATTCCTGCCTGATCAGCAGATGAGCAGACTGTCAGTACCACGGGCAAAAATCTAAGTGTAGACTCCGCAAAGGCGGAAGTAAAAAGGAGCGTACCTCTTAGAAATCAGATGATACCAGTGAAAAGCAATTAATTAACACTAAAAGGTTGCCAAGCATGGGGGGGCAATAAGAGCTCATTGACCCCGAGAGACGAGGTGGACTGGCTATCGCCGCTGGTGGTTTAGATGAGGCCTATATTCTACTTAGACACTATGCAGCAAAACCTTGTGAATGCATGGACGTGAAAATTGAGGCATGAACGTGTGCGGTGCATGAATGACCGAATGATGACACGTTACGTATGCCTGAGAGAACCGCGTTGTGAGTGTGAATGTGCCGTGGACGTGTCATTGAGTGATTGACCGATGAATGGCTGTTTGACTACACATGTTCCTCTGTTTCACCTTCCTTTCCTCCTGGGTTTTGATGCACTAGATCTTCTCCCTGTTTTTGCCAATTATGTAGTGGGGTGTTCAGAAAACACTGCTGCTTGCTAAAAGAACTATGGTTTTAGGCCTTGGGCCTTCTAAAAAGTTTACCAGGTTTTAAAGGTTATTTTTCTGGGTGTTTAAAAACACCAAACGACGTTTTTAATATATGATACCACTTTCAGTGGAATGACTGGTCTTGACCTTGACTGACCTTACTGTTCATGTTCAGTGTCCATGTTTTTGTTGTTATATGTGTATACTCGTTGTTGTGTGCACTTGTCTATGTCTTCGTCTTAGTTGTTGTTATTGTGTTGTTTTTTCCAATATACAGGTCGCTGGCTGTATACTCAAAGGAGACGAATCAAATCCAACTAAAGAAAAGAGATATTTTAAATTATTCATTTAAGTCTTAATGTTTTCCTCTCTTTCTGTTTCTGAGTGTTTCCGAACAGAAAATGCCACCGCCTTTTCGACTCCGATCCTACCTCCTTCGCCGCCATGCCTGGTCACTGCTTCTCATGATGAAGGATGAGAATTAAAGGTAAGTATTGTCCTTAACTATAACTGGGAAGCAAAGGGGAATAGATTGAAATAGACATGTGACAATATGACATATTGTGGATGTTCTAACATAATATCTATTCCAGAGACTACAGAGACTTCCAATCCAACTGCGAAAGTGGGGACAGATCTTCAAATTTCCAAAGGGAGCGTACAGTTGACCCTGGCTTTGACCTTTATGGCTGAGGAGGAGGAGCTCGAGGAGGCTGGACTGCACAAAGGCAGGCGGACACAAGAGACAGGAAAAGGGAGACACATCCAAAATGATCAGATAAGTGATCTTCCAATGATATTTATCATATGGTTTTAAGAATCCAAATGTATTCTTATGTAAAAAAAAAAAAAAAAGGGAAAGGAGGGGCCAACGTCCCTCTGATTTTTGATTTATATTTTATCATAGGAAAATATACCTCAAAACCCTCCAACCATTTTCTTCTTGTTCCACCAGCACTTAGCGTGCAAGACCATAAAACACCTTCACTGGGTTTAGACACTTTTAAGGGAAAAATTAAGTGTTCTCAACATTGGGTTGGTGGCCCAATCTGGGTCGCCTGAGATTTAAAAAAGGTCCTCCTGAAATTATTGATAATTGATTGATATAAGAGATAGTTTAAAGTTAAGTAACTTCCAAGCATTTAAGGAAGCTCTCCAAACCGTGCTGGGGCTCGTCACTCCTACGAATGGGATAAATACAGAGAGCAAAAGACAATATGATTGTTTAACTCAACTTAACTTTAATTCTGTCTAACCTTAAAGGACCAATAATCTTGCTTAACTCTGGTTCAGACACAGAATAGGAGACACTTTTGCCACCAATTTACCTTCAAAATTCAGTAAATTACATCTCAAATAATAATTATGAGACAAAAATAATGAAATAAATGAACTGACAAATTCAGCTCTGTAAAAGAATTAGGTTATTTTATTAGGTGTGGAGTGTTAACATTATTCAGAATAAATAAATGATAGAATAAGATTTCTCCTTCATAAATAAGAGATAGCAAAAAATAAATAAACAAACATTTTAAATAAATAAATAGCATTATTTATTTATTTGGTTAAACTTATTTAGCTTTCTCACATCTCCATGTCTCCCAATTGTATGTATTCATCTTGAGAAGACATGTAATCACACTCCACACTTCTCCGTCCGACTTGCATGTCCTTGTAAACAGTGGTTCTCAAATTGTTGCTTCTCACCAGGTAAGTAGACGTACCACAGTTTGAGAATCACTGCAACTCCAGCTATGCTTCTCCTTGCTCCAGGAAAAGAGAATCAAATTAATACTTCCTGCTTTTCTTTCAGCCTCATATTTTCCCACTCGCGTGCGAATGGGCTACAGATAACATTGAGCTAGCATGGCTAAAAGCTCACTAACCCACACCTAACCATGTGTGATTCTTTTAGGATCTGAAAAGCTCTCAGATCCTGACCTCTGACCTGTCTCTGCCTTCCTGGCCATACTAACTATTCATTTAGTTAGTTAACCAACGCCAACACCCCTAAAATTTTATTTTATTTTATTTTATTTTAAAATTTTATTTTATTTTATTTTATTTTATTTTATTTTATTTTATTTTATTTTATTTTATTTTATTTTGTTTTGTTTTGTTTTGTTTTGTTCCCCCCCCCCCCCTCTTTTTTTCTGTTCAGGTACCAACCGATCCCAAGAGAGGTTGCCAGGTGTGTGGAGACTACCCTTCCTCAGACAACAACCAATCATCTACAACGCCGACCGGAAATGAACGACCGAAGGTGGACCGACACTTTCCGAATTCAACTGACGACCCACACGGCAGTGAAGGTCGCGGAGCGGGCGACATGGATCCAAGCAGATGATTGCCGACACCAGCTGATGCTGAGACGGAGGCTGACCGAACAATGAAGGGGGGACCGACAAGGCCACTGAGATTTTCTTTTTCACGACACACAAGAAAACACTCTAGAACAAGGGCCTAGCTTTGTTTATAAGCCACACCAAATGCTTATAGCTAGATGGAGGGTGGACAACCTCACACCTAATTGTAGGAATACAGTCATAAACCCTTCTGCTGCGATTGAGGAAAACACTCAAGGTTCTTCACTCATGATGCCGCCACTCAAGTGCGGTGATTCTAACCATGGTTGCACTATTCTTCTAGCTATTGGTTACCCCAGTTACCACTGAACTCAGTCAATGAAGATGAGTGATGTCCTTGATGCAAATGATGATTTTTGCTTATCTAGATGTAATAAAGGATGATTTTTGATGATTCATGCCATTGATAATGATGATGAAGTTTTTTTTAAGGTTTATTTCCACATTTTTCTTGATATATCTGTGCCTCACAAAAGAAGAATATATCCAATGTATGACAATAATGATGCTAATGGTTAACCCTGACAGACAGCAAAGGTGGAATATAACAATTTTGTTTCTTGATTTGGTCGTTGATGGCGACCAAAAGTGGGGCATGTTATGGCCATTTTTATATTCATCATCATATCGTCAAATGTATGTTCATGTGTACAATTTGTCATGTTTTAATACATGACGACTCCATTACTCTTTATACTTTTGAACAGCTGAATCATGTTAGATTAAACAGTACAGATCGTATTGTACTCAGTGCAGCACAGAGTCTCTGCCAAGGCCAGAGTCTCTGCTCACATGCAGATATACACGAACGCACACACTATCAAGGACAGATAAGTGGCGCCCGATCTTCCTCATAATTATACACGTCTTCATCATCCTCCAACATTTCCACTGTGGGAGCATCTGACTCCCCCCCTTTCTGTCTCTCAGGGTTGGGACCTTTCCTTATCTGTATAAAACCATAAGCTGAAACTGTTAGACGGAGCTGCTCTGCCTTCGAACCTCCGGCCGGACGGTCACTAATTTTTGTTCCACTTTGTTACTTTTTTTTTACTTAGTTATATAATAAATCTTTTTTATAAAATCATCAATGCTTCGCCTGGACTCCATCACTCAACCAGAGCAATAAATCATGTCTCCAAATGAGGTCAACCGCAAATTCTGTCGTAACAGCACCATGCGCACCAGGTACAGAACGACCATCAGGAATAGTGCAGAGGTGAACAGTCATACCTCTCCAGCTTGCTTCGTCGCCGTAACAAGTGATGATTGCACACAGGTCGATCTTGACAGTAGTCGTCTTCCCCGGCGGGAAGAGCAGACACGGACGTCCTGGAGTGTAGGAATGAGCAGAGATGCCTGGGATCTCGTCTAGTTTCAACGCAGAACGCTTGGACCGATTAAGTCTCCCAGCAACAGCACTCGCTCCATGGGAATGCTGCACATGCACATTCTGATGCATTGGATTAGCATCGTTTCTAGGATGACCAACCTCTGATGTATTGCGTAGGTGCATAATCATTAAAGGGATTCCTACCAGCATCAGCATGAAGAGAAGACCCATCACAATTTCAGCTATAGATGGGGAATACCTGCTTGATGGAGATTTTGAATACCTCGGAGGAGGAGGAGGAGGAGGATCAGGTGTGTCCATCCTGTAATCCATTGTCAGTTCTTTCAAAGATCAGTTCTTTCCAAAAAGTCTGAAAACAGAGTGTCGAAAGTCAAGACTATTCAAAGCCTTCAATGTTCTCAGCTTGGGTTGTGTCCAAAGTAGCAGCAGATAAGTGCACTCGTTTGCAGTGTGAAAGATGTACCCAAGAATGTCTTTCTGCCACTCGTACTGCTCTTGGTGTACTTAACAAGACCTGGAAAGGACCCTCCCATCTTGGGGAGGACCAACTTTTTCTCTTAATTATTTTCACAAGTACATAATCACCCGGTTTCACAATTTCAGATAAAACAAACTCTTCTTCATCAGTGGGATGAAGAGTGTTAGCTGTGACCTCTGCACTGTTAAGCAAACGCTTCATGTAATCAACAAGTGTGTCCTCGCTATCAGAGGAGTTGTTATCAGTTCTTAGTTCTGGGAGTCTGTAAGGCCTGCCAAAAAGAACTTCAAAAGGAGAGAGGCCACACTCAGTTGGAATAATTCTCATATTCAATGTTACAATAGGTAAGCAAAAAAGCCAATTGCGTTTGGTTTCCAACATTGCCTTTTTTAATTTGTTCTTAAGTGTGTGGTTACAGCGTTCCACTAAACCAGCTGATTTTGGATGATATGCACAGTGATGTTTAAGGTCTATCCTAAAATGTTCTCCAAGTTTCTTAATCATTTCATTCACAAAATATGTCCCATTATCACTGTAGATTTTCTCAGGTATCCCAAATCTAGGAATAATGTCTCTAACTAGAGCCTTTGCAACTGTTAAAGCATCTGGAGAGGAAGTAGGAAAAGTCTCAACCCATTTAGAAAACTGATCAATGATTACCAAACAATATTTATTTCCTTCAATCTTGTTTAGTTCAATAAAATCCATGCAAATGTGTTGAAAAGGGTAACTAGGTTTGGGGAACCTCCCACGTTTTGGCCTATAATAACCCTGAACATTGTGCCTAGCACAAATGAGACATTTAGCACAAAAATTTTTAGCATAATTCTGAAAACCATAAGTTGTAAAAGTCTTATCAAAAAGCTTAATCATACCACCCCATGAGACATGGCTCACAATAGCAGCAAATCTAAACAAATTTTTAGGTAAGATCAATTTATGGGCAGGTCTGTTGTGTCTTTGTTTATTTGGTTTGTGTTAACTCTCGTCTGTGTTTCAGGGATTCCTGTTTGTGGCTCCACCCCTCAGTGATGTCTGTGTGCTTGGCTGGTGAATGATTAGCTCCCTCGTGTTTTCACCCAGGTGTGGCCCATTCCCAATCAGGCCTCCTCCACTATTTAGCTGAGTGTCTGGACACAGTATGGCTGCGGGATCATTGTGTGTGTATGATGTCAGGTTAGTTGTCTCCTTCCGTGTTTCTGGTCTTGCTCCCTGTTCCTACTCCCCTGTTTTTGGATTTAAGTTTGGATTTTGTATTTTGTATTTTGAAATAAACATGGACTGGTTCCAAGAACGGTATTCCTGCATCCTGCCTCCATCTTTCCCTGCATTTGGGTCCTCACCAACAGCTCATCGTGACAGAATGATCCCGCCACAAGTGGACCCAGCAGAGACAGATTTGGCTGAGATGGACATGGCCGAAAGGACTGCCTACTGGCAGAGCTACCTGCTGGAGGCAAGGGAAGATCTGCTGTATGGATGGGAGGACGAGCCTGTTAGGGATCCCTACTGGGGAACTCGACTGGCTTTGGGAGGACCCCGGAGCCTACAACGAGGTAAAGGTCGGTCTAGAAGGAAGGGTCAGCCCCGCCAGTCTCCTAGCTCCCAGGCTAGCGTCCCTGTTTCTCCTAGCTCTCAGGCTAGCGTCCCTGTTTCTCCTAGCTCCCAGGCTAGCGTTCCTGTGTCTCCTAGCTCCCAGGCTAGCGTTCCTGTGTCTCCTAGCTCCCAGGCTAGCGTTCCTGTGTCTCCTAGCTCCCAGGCTAGCGTTCCTGTGTCTCCTAGCTCCCAGGCTAGCGTTCCTGTGTCTCCTAGCTCCCAGGCTAGCGTTCCTGTGTCTCCTAGCTCCCAGGCTAGCGTTCCTGTGTCTCCTAGCTCCCAGGCTAGCGTTCCTGTGTCTCCTAGCTCCCAGGCTAGCGTTCCTGTGTCTCCTAGCTCCCAGGCTAGCGTTCCTGTGTCTCCTAGCTCCCAGGCTAGCGTTCCTGTGTCCCCTAGCTGTCAGGCTAGCGTTCCAGTCCCGGCTCCACGCACCCGGCCGCCGCCTGCCCTGCCGCCTGCCCTGCCGCCAGTCCCGGCTCAACGCACCCGGCCGCCGCCTGCCCTGCCGCCAGTCCCGGCTCAACGCACCCGGCCGCCGCCTGCCCTGCCGCCAGTGCCGGCTCCCCGCACCAGGCCGCCAACGTCGCCGCCAGTGCCGGCTCCCCGCACCAGGCCGCCAACGTCGCCGCCAGTGCCGGCTCCCCGCACCAGGCCGCCAACGTCGCCGCCAGTGCCGGCTCCCCGCACCAGGCCGCCAACTCCCAGCTTTCCTGTCCCGTCTTCGCCCGGCCCGCCGGAGGTCTTCCCGCCTGTCCCGTCTTCGCCCGGCCCGCCGGAGGTCTTCCCGCCTGTCCCGTCTTCGCCCGGCCCGACGGAGGTCTTCCCGCCTGTCCCGTCTTCGCCCGGCCCGCCGGAGGTCTTCCCGCCTGTCCCGTCTTCGCCCGGCCCGACGGAGGTCTTCCCGCCTGTCCCGTCTTCGCCCGGCCCGCCGGAGGTCTTCCCGCCTGTCCCGTCTTCGCCCGGCCCGCCGGAGGTCTTCCCGCCTGTCCCGTCTTCGCCCGGCCCGCCGGAGGTCTTCCCGCCTGCCTCGTCTGAGCGCTCTTCGCCGGAGGTCTTCCCGCCTGCCTCGTCTGAGCGCTCTTCTCCGGAGGTCTTCCCGCCTGCCTCGCCGGCTCCGCCTCATGGGAGGCCGCCGGATTCCTGGTACCCTGCTTCGCCGGCTCCGCCTCAGGGGAGGCCGCCGGACTCCTGGTACCCTGCTTCGCCGGCTCCGCCTCAGGGGAGGCCGCCGGACTCCTGGTACCCGGCTTCGCCGGCTCCGCCTCAGGGGAGGCCGCCGGACTCCTGGTACCCGGCTTCGCCGGCTCCGCCTCAGGGGAGGCCGCCGGACTCCTGGTACCCGGCTTCGCCGGCTCCGCCTCAGGGGAGGCCGCCGGACTCCTGGTACCCGGCTTCGCCGGCTCCGCCTCAGGGGAGGCCGCCGGACTCCTGGTCCCCGGCTCCGCCGGCTCCGCCTCAGGGGAGGCCGCCGGACTCCTGGTCCCCTGCTTCGCCGGCTCCGCCTCATGGGAGGCTGCCTGAGCTTGGTTTCGACCCTCCTCCTGGCCCCCGTCCACCCACCCTGGTTTGGTGTTTGGGTGGTTAGGTTTTGTTTTTGGAGCGTTTGGAACCCGCTCCTTAAGGGGGGGGTTATGTTGTGTCTTTGTTTATTTGGTTTGTGTTAACTCTCGTCTGTGTTTCAGGGATTCCTGTTTGTGGCTCCACCCCTCAGTGATGTCTGTGTGCTTGGCTGGTGAATGATTAGCTCCCTCGTGTTTTCACCCAGGTGTGGCCCATTCCCAATCAGGCCTCCTCCACTATTTAGCTGAGTGTCTGGACACAGTATGGCTGCGGGATCATTGTGTGTGTATGATGTCAGGTTAGTTGTCTCCTTCCGTGTTTCTGGTCTTGCTCCCTGTTCCTACTCCCCTGTTTTTGGATTTAAGTTTGGATTTTGGATTTTGTATTTTGAAATAAACATGGACTGGTTCCAAGAACGGTATTCCTGCATCCTGCCTCCATCTTTCCCTGCATTTGGGTCCTCACCAACAGCTCATCGTGACAAGGTCATTGGTAAAGCCCAACTGAATTCAAAAACGCATCTTTCTTAACCCAAAAAGCAACCTCCCGTGCGGGAGATGATTGCTGCATGTCTTTCAAAATTTGATTGTCCAAAAATTTTACTTTAGCATCAGTGTCTGTGACTTCATCACTCAAAAGGGAAGAAACCATTTCCTGAGATGCCAGCTTAGCAGCAGCATCCGCAAGAGCATTACCGCGCGAAATGGGGTCATTAACACGAGTATGGGCAGCACATTTGATAATCGAAATTGTCTTAGGTAACTGAACCGCATCCAATAATTCCAAAATCAAATCCTTATGATTAATGGGTTTACCAGAGCTAGTAATCAGTCCTCTGTTCTTCCACTGCTGAGCAAACACATGAATAGTGGAAAAAGCATATTGACTGTCAGTGTAGATGTTTACAGTCTTTCCCTTGGCTAGTTTACAAGCTTCTGTCAAAGCAACCAACTCAGCCGCCTGAGCAGAAAAATGTGCAGGCAAAACCCCACTTTTCAAGGTTTTCTCATGTGAAACCACAGCATAGCCGGAAGCATTTGACCCGTCAGGATTCTTCCTGCAAGAACCATCAACAAACATTGTAATATCTGGTGTTTTCAATGGCACATCCGAGAGATCCTTTCTTGGTAAAACCTTTTCAGAGATCTCTGTCAAACAATCATGAAACGCGCCATCAGTCTCGATTGGTATTAAAGTTGATGGATTTAAATTTGTACATCTTTCAATTGTCAAATGAGGTTGGCTTAGCAACGTAGTCATACATGACAAATGTCTAGCCGGTGAAAGGTAAGAAATCTTGTTCTGTAATAGTATAACACTAACTGCATGTGGCACTTTAAGTGTTAACTCATGAAACAAAACAACTGAAGCAGAAGATTGCACAGCCATGGAGGCCGCAATCACAGCTTGGACACAAACTGGCAAAGACCTCGCAACATGATCAAGTTTCGTAGAGTAGTAAGCTATTGGTCGCTCTTTGTCACCAACCGTTTGAGTCAAAACAGATGTCATGTGACCATCTCTGCAGTCAACAGTTTGAGTAAAAGGTTTCTTGTAGTTTGGAAACCCCAAAACTCCAGCAGATACCATTACTGTTTTAATCTTATTAAAAGCCAGGTCTGCCTCTGGTGTCCACGTTAAAAGGTCAGATGCAGCCAGAGGTGTGTCATAACAAAGATTATGCAGTGGAGAAGTAATCTCAGCATAATTGCATATCCATGATCTACAGTAGTTAACCATACCAATAAAAGACATCATTTGTTTTTTACTCAAAGGCTTGGGAGCTTTTAGAATAGCAGCTTTCCTATTTTCATCTATCATTCTTCCTTCTCCTGAAATGATATGCCCCAGATATTTAACTTTGTCCTCCCATAGTTGCATCTTGTCTTTATTTACTTTATGCCCGTTGTTCGCAAGGAAAGTTAATAAAGCAATCGTGTCATGTTTACAAGCTTTTTCAGATGGATGTGTCAAAAGAATGTCATCTACATAAAGTAGAATCTGACTACCATTTGGAAGTATAAACTTTGAAATGTTAACTGACATTGCTTGAGAGAATATCGTAGGGCTTTCACAAAACCCCTGCGGTACGCAAGTGAAGTGTACTTTTTTCCTCTATAGGTGAACGCAAACCAAAACTGGCTGTTTTTGTGTACTGGAACAGAGAAAAACGCATTACAAATGTCAATAACAGTAAAGTACTTTGCATCTGGTCTTAAATCATTAAGTAGTACATGTGGATCTGGTACCAAGGGACAACGTGGAATGACAGCATCATTAACTGCTTTTAAATCCTGCACTAGCCTCCATCCAACTGATGGTGGCGCTTTCCTGACAGGAAACAAAGGTGTGTTGCAGGGTGAGTCAGGACATTCAATTATTACCCCTGCGTTCAAAAGTTCAAAAATGGTGGAAAAGATACCCTCCTCCGCCTCTGGTTTCAAAGGATATTGGCGCTGATAAGGTCTGAAAGTGGACTTAGGTCTGACCTCAACAGTTGCAGCATCTTTGATAAGGCCAACATCAGATTTGCCTTTCGACCATAAACATTCTGGGACGGATGCCAATTCAGATAGCTTATCAACTGAAGAATACAATAGTCAATGACCTTTGGTATTCTTATCAATGGAAAGGTGTGTAGATGGCTTTTGCATACATCACCCAATTCAAGTTGGATCGGTACGTGCCACAAGAATCACTGAACCACGTGTCAGGTTCTAAAAGACGCCAATCATTTGCCATGGTGCAGTCTTTCATCCAAATTCCAAGATTTTCCCAAAATTCACCATGCTGTTTTGAGAGAGAGACATGGGGAACAGAGTGAGGCACTGAAAATAATTCTTCAGCTGCAGAGGGGAGAGAAACTGATACTGCACAGTTTCCTACATGTGTCCAATAAATATCATTCAAAAGAGTTTGACATCCCCAAGTTGTCTCAGCTTGGCTTCATACTCTGCATCAGGGCCACATGTGGATCTGAAATACATGGTACAATGTAAGTCTTCAGCTTGCATGAAAATAGATGAGGGTAAAACTCTATCCTGTGCTTTCGAAACAAGCAAGTTGTTAAAACTGGGGAGTGGCAAATCAGTCAGATCCAAAGAATACCAGTAATCAGGTTCACACTCATATTGATTAACAAAAGTGTCTGCTAGACGTCGAACACTGATAGCATGTTTGTCTGGTACCAGAGCAAGATGTAATTTAGTCATCAAATCTCGTCCAAGCAAGTTACATGGACATTTAGAGGAAACAACAAACCTACAATACACATTTCTATGTGTATCAGTGTCTACGACCTCTAGATCCTGTGACTCAGGTTCTTTGTACAAATCACTGCTGGCTGTTCTGCACACCACATGTTTTCCAGACAGCTTAACTGTTGGTAAGGCATCAGCTCGTATTACAGATCTGCATGCTCCTGTGTCAATCAAAAATGGAACAGTTATACCATCAACAGTCAAAAGAATTGTGGGTGGGTTGACATTCAATGTTAAAAGCTCTGCTGCTTTATAACAGAGAATTTCCTGTGCATCCTGCATTGTAACAGATGTAAACGATGATTGGACTGTTGGGTCAATAACATTTTTATTAAGATTGGATGTGTCATATACTGTTAAATTCTCACCTTTACCCAGACCACCATGTACACTCACTGTGTCTCTATCTAGTCATTGCTGAGCAGGATGTCTCTGTCTCACATCCTTCACTCCCTTTCGCTGTTTACACATTCTTGCCCAGTGACCAGTTTTTCCACAAACGTAGCACACATCGTTATCTTGTGACCTGAATTTGTTTTGGGTCTCATTTCCTCTGAGGTTACTCCTATTCCCCCAAGTCCTGTTTTGAGACATGGGTGACCTGTTCTGAGGAGAAGGAGAGTCAGAGTTAAGATAAATGTCAGTGTCATCCTCATGGAAGAAGATGGAATTAGTCTTCTTCTTATTTTTCCTCTCTTTGTCTTTAAACCATTTCTCAGCATGTTTAAGGTGTTCTAACACATCATTTAAGTTAGCAGTTCTGTGGTTTGCCATATGTTTTGTTACAAACTGTGAGAGTTCATGTCTTGCTCCAGTAAGCAAGGCATTCTTTAACTGTTGTGAGTAGGGAGTGCTGGTATCATTCACATCTCCTGGTTTCTCAATTCCACTGTGAAAATCAAAAACAGTTGATAACCTGCCAAAATAAGTTTCAATGTCTTCATCGTCTTTCTGAATACACCTATTTATCTGAATCCAATCAGGTGTTTTTTTGTAGCGTGTTGTAATTTTCTCCATCAATGCTGAAAAATTTCCAAGTACAGCTGAGCCAGACTGATCATCAACAGTTGCATATTTAATTGCTATGTTATTCCGTAGTGGACGCCAATTACCAGCCGTCAAAGCCCACTCGGTAGTTAAAATAGCACGCACTGCCACTTCAACTTCAGTGGAGTCTAACCTATAACTGTGAATTAATCCTTTAATCCCAGCATCAAACTGTTTAAGAGACTCACGAGGATGAGGGATATTCTCAATAGCTCTCCTAACATCCGAAGCTGTCCATGGTCTATAAACATGAACCGGTCCGTCATGTCCTGCAATCTCAATCATCGGACAAAGGTCAGTCTCATTCAGTGTCTCTGAAAGCAAATTATCAGCATTAGTTTTCTTCACTGAGTAAAGTGTCTTGATTTTACCACCTCGGAGTGTCATGTCACTACTCTCGATTCTGATCGGAGGTACCACTCGGTCCGCTACGACTTCAGAATTGTACGCAGGAGGAGCAGACGGAGTTGTGTCAAGCCCAGCAGCTGAGCTTAAACCAGTTTCACCACTCACAGGTGGAGCACGCTGTGAAAAAGCAGTACACTCATCATTATCCTGTTTCTTGTCATAAAAAGCAACGGTAGAAGTCTGCTTAGTCTCTTCTTGTTTCTTTTTGAAACCCTCTGCACGGTTTTTTGCAATTTTAAGCCAACATCGAGCCATAACAATTTTTGTTCAATTTTGGCGCGCTTTTTAGTCCGCTTAGTGTTCTTGAGCTTCTCCTCAAGTTTGACAGTCAAAACAGCACAATTTCTGAGTTGGAGGTTCCCTGAAAAATCATATTTTTCTTTCCATTTCTTAAGATGTTTAATCGTGTTTGGATTTTGGGTGAACATGAATTTTACATCACCAACTAGTTCACGCTCTTGTTTAGCAGCCTTGTTCCCCATTACTGCAGTTAGTGGGTCACAAAAGAGAGTTATCTAGCTTATGCAAAGAGCACACACACACACTTTCAAGCAAGGGGAAAAGAGTAGTCTAAAAATAGCCCTCTCACTCTCACTCGCAGGCAATAAAAGTATGCACACACACACACCTGTGCGCTCTGAATCAGATAGTAAAAGAAAAGAACAGTGTTCAAGTTTCAAACACTTTAGCAAAAGAAGAGTAACGTTCAACCACAGTTATCTTTGAAGAAAAACAAGATATCCAGAAAGAAAGAAACAACAGGAAACAAAAAACTTCAAATTGTCAGACAACACTTTTGCAAATCCAACATAACAAACTGAAACGAACACTTTTGAACAGCAACCACAGACCTTCACCTTACACACATATATAGCACAAGAAACATATCTTTAAAAGTCCCTGACTTTAAGGTCCCTGACCTGTGAGCTCCACAATATTAACGACGCGACAGAGTACTTCAGTATACGTGCTGAACTCAAAACCACGACTTCCTTTGAGTGAAAAGACCACAGTCCCTGACGTGTAAACTTTTCAGAAGATTCTACTAGTCCCAGACTAGACACTGCTTTTAAGATGGAAAAAGCCACTTAGAAGTCCAACTTCCAAGTCTACTATAGTTTTGGGTTGATCAGACCCTAACCATAGATTCTCTTGCAACTTCAAAAGAAAAGAAAGCATACCTCTGTGACTCACGTGTTTGTTCAATTGCGTGCGTTTCACAACACCTCCGTGGAATCGTCAAAGGACCAGTTAGAATCTCTTTTTAACGACAATAATGTCAGAGTTCTTACCTTAACGGGTCAGATGGCGATTACCAACGGTGGTGAAGAGAAAGAAGCATCAATCCGGCTCGAAGGACCAATCTGTTACTGGAATTATTTTAAGGTTGTACTTTAAAAAACCAAAAAGAGTCACACAGAGGAAAAATGAGAGATATGCCTTCTTAGTTGCAATAATGACTTGATTTATTAAACAGGTAAATCAAGGAGGACAAAAGAATACAACCTGAGTTGGTGTTGTTACGGCAGAATTTACGGTTGACCTCATTTAGTGACATGATTCATTGCTCTGGTTGAATGATGGAATCCAGGAGAAGCATTGATGATTTTATATAAAAGGTTTATTCTATTGCTAAGTAAAAAGGTACAAGATGGAACAAAGTGAAACAAAATTAGCGTCCGTCCAGGCGGACGTCCGAAGGAAGTGCCGCGCCCCGCTCCAACAGTTTCAAAGCTTAAGCTTTTTATACAGATAAGAAAAGGTCCCAACAGTGAGAGACAAAAGGGAGGGAGTCAGATGCCCATAGTGGAAATGTTGGAGGATGATGAAGATGTTATGAGAAGGTTTGGCTCCAGTCTTTATCTGTCTTGATAAGTGTGTACGTCAGTGTATGTCTGCATGTGAGCAGAGATTCTGGCCTTGGCAGAGACTGTGCTGCACTGAGTACGCTCTGTACTGTTTAATCATGATTCAGCTGTTCAAAAGTGTAATGAGTAATGGAGTCGTCATGTATTAAAACATGACAAATTGTACACATGAACATACATTTGACGATATGATGATGAATATAATAATTGACCATAACATTCCCCACATTTGGTCGCATCAACGACCAAATCAAGAAACAAAATTATTATATTCCACCTTTGCTGTCTGTCAGGGTTAACCATTAGCATCGTTATTGTCATACATTGGATATATTCTTCTTTTGTGAGGCACGGATATAGATATATCAAGAAAAATGTGGAAATAAACCTTAAAAAAAACTTCATCATTATTATCAATGGCATGAATCATCAAAAATCATCCTTTATTGCATCTAGATAAGCAAAAATCATCATTTGCATCAAGGGCATCACTCGTCTTCATCGGCTGAGTTCAGTGGTAACTGGGGTAACCAATAGCATCATGAGTGAAGAACCTTGAGTACTTTCCTCAATCGTAGCAGAAGGGTTTATGACTGTATTCCTGCAGCTAGGTGTGAGGTTGTCCTCCCTCAACCTAGCTATGAGCATTTGGTGTGGCTTATAAACAAAGCTAGGCCCTTGTTTTAGAGCGTTTTCTTGTGTGTGTGTCTCAGTGGCCTTGTCGGTTCCCCCTTCATTGTTCGGTCAGCCTCCGTCTCAGCATCAGCTGGTCTCGGCAATCATCTTGGATCCATGTCGCCCGCTGTGCGACCTTCACTGCCGTGTGGGTCGTTCATTTCGGTCGGCGTTGTAGATGATTGGTTGTTGTCTGAGGAAGGGTAGTCTCCACACACCTGGCAACCTCTCTTGGGATCGGAAGGTACCTGAACAGAAGAGGGGGAAAAACACCGAAACAGAACTCTTGGGATTGGCTGGTACCTGAACACAGGCGCGATCCCACTACTGAGGCTTTAGCTGGTACCTGGTACCTGGTAGGCTTTAGCTGGTACCTGGACAGAAAAAAAGGGGGGGGGAAAAAAACAAAACAGAACAAAACAAAACAAAATAAAATAAAACGAAATGAAATAAAATAAAATAAAATAAAATAAAATAGAATAAAATAGAATAGAATAGAATAGAAGTTTAGGGGTGTTAGGTTTAGTTAACTAACTAAATGAATAGTTAGTATGGCCAGGAAGGCAGAGACAGGTCAGAGGTCAGGATCTGAGAGCTTTTCAGATCCTAAAAGGTGCTGCTGCACAATCACACAATGGTTAGGTGTGGGTTAGTGAGCTTTTAGCCATGCTAGCTCAATGTTATCTGTAGCATTCGCACGCGAGTGGGAAAATATGAGGCTGAAAGAAAAGCAGGAAGTATTAATTCAATTTTCTTTTCCTGGAGTAAGAAGAAGCATAGCTGGAGTTGCAGTGATTATCTGTGGTACATCTACTTACCTGGTGAGAAGCAATTTGAGAACCACTGTTTACAAGGACATGCAAGTCGGATGGAGAAGGACATGCAAGTCAGACGGAGAAGTGTGGAGTGTGATTACATGTCTTCTCAAGATGAATACATACAATTGAGAGACATGGAGATGTGAGAAAGCTAACTGAGTTTAACCAAATAAATAAATAATGTTATTTATTTATTTAAATTGTTTGTTTATTTTCTTTGCTATCTCTTATTTGTGAAGGAGAAATCTTATTCTATCCTTTATTTATTCTGAATAATGTTAACACTCCACACCTATTTACATAGCCTAATTCTTTTATAGAGCTGAATTTGTCAGTTCATTTATTTCATTATTTTCCCTCATAATTATTATTTGAGATGTAATTTACTTAATTTTGAAGGTCAATTGGTGGCAAAAGTGTCTCCTATTCTGTGTCTGAACCAGAGTTTAGCAAGATTATTGGCCCTTTAAGGTTAGACAGAATTAAAGTTAAGTTGAGTCGAACAATCATATTGTCTTTTGCTCTCTGTATTTATCCCATTCGTAGGGGTGACGAGCCCCAGCACGGTTTGGAGAGCTTCCTTAAATGCTTGGAAGTTACTTAACTTTAAACTATCTCTTATTTCAATCAATTATCAAGAATTTCAGGAGGACCCTTTTTTAAATCTCAGGCGACCCAGATTGGGCCACCAACCCAATGTTGAGAACACTTAATTTTTCCCTTAAAAGTGTCTAAACCCAGTGAAGGTGTTTTATGCTCTTGCACGCTAAGTGCTGGTGGAACAAGAAGAAAATAGTTGGAGGGTTTGATGTATATTTTCCTATGATAAAATATAAATAAAAAACCAGAGGGACGTTGGCCCGCTCCCTTCCCTTTTTTACATAAGAATACATTTGGATTCTTAAAACCATATGATAAATATCATTGGAAAATCACTTATCTGATCATTTTGGATGTGTCTCCGTTTTCCTCTCTCTTGTGTCCGCCTGCCTTTGTGCCCTCCAACCTCCTCGACCTCCTTCTCCTCAGCCATAAAGGTCAAAGCCAGGGTCAACTGTACGCTCCTTTTGGAAATTTGAAGATCTGTCCCCACTTTTGCAGTTGGATTGGAAGTCGCTGTAGTCTCTGGAATAGATATTATGTTAGAACATCCACAATATGTCATATTGTCACGTGTCTATTTCAATCTATTTCCCCTTTGTTTCCCAGTTACAGTTATGGACAATACTTCCCTTTAATTCTCATCCTTCATCATAAGAAGCAGTGACCAGGCATGGCGGCGAAGAGGAAGGATCGGAGTCGAGAAGGCGGTGGCATTCTGTTAGGAAACACTCAGAAACAGAAAGAGAGGAAACCATTAAGACTTAACTGGATAATTTAAAATATCTCTTTTCTTTAGTTGGATCTGATTCGTCTCCTTACAGCGACCTGTATTTTGGAAAAAGCTACATAATAACAACAACTAAGACGAAGACGTAGACAAGTGCACACCACAACGAGTATACACATATAACAACAAAAAACATGGACACTGAACATGTAAGGTCAGTCAAGGTCAAAGCCAGTCATTCCACTGAAAGTGGTATCATATATAAAAAACGTCGTTTGGTGTTTTTAAACACCCAGAAAAAAAACCTTTAAAACCTGGTAACTTTTTAGAAGGCCCAAGGCCTAAAACCTTATTTTTTAACAAGCAGCAGTGTTTTCTGAACACCCCACTACATAATTGGCAAAAACAGGGAGAAGATCAAGTGCATCAGAACCCAGGAGGAAAAGAAGGTGAAACAGAGGAACATGTGTAGTCAAACAGCCATTCATCGGTCAATCACTCAATGACACGTCCACGGCACATTCGCACTCACAACGCGGTTCTCTCAGGCATACGTAACGTGTCATCATTCAGTCATTCATACACCGCACACGTTCATGCCTCAATTTTCACGTCCATGCATTCACAAGGTTTTGCTGCATAGTGTCTAAGTAGAATATAGGTCTCATCTAACCCACCAGCGGCGATAGCCAGTCCACCTCGTCTCTCGGGGTCAATGAGCTCTTATTGCCCCCCCATGCTTGGCAACCTTTTAGTGTTAATTAATTGCTTTTTACTGGTATTGTCTGATTACTAAGAGGTACGCTCCTTTTTACTTCCGCCTTGGCGGAGTCTACACTTAGAGTATTGTCCCTTGCAGTACTGACAGTCTACTAGCTGCTGATCAGGCAGAAATCGCACGGCCATGCACAATAACCAAACTCAACCCCGGTCCGCGGGGGAAACTCAACCGCTGTCCATCTCCAGAAATGTAAAAAAGAATCTCTGAATCAGCAGGAAACTCAACCACCGCTCTTGAAAAATAAGAGTTTGGGAATAACTCAACCACCATAAACTCCAGAAGTCTAAGAAAAAACCTCTGAATCGGCAGGAAACTCAACCGCCACTCTTGAAGAATAAGAGTTTGGGAATAACTCAACCACCATAAACTCCAGAAGTCTAAGAAAAAACCTCTGAATCGGCAGGAAACTCAACCTCGGTCTGCAACCTGAGGGAAACTCAACTGTCAGAACTTTCTGGGCACCTCTAATATCACTCAACATTGAACGGAGCACGCAACCTCTAATAACCCTCACTCTAAGGGAACGTAGAAATTTGTTCAGAACGGTATTCGGTTACCAAGCATGTATCAAATCAGGTGGACTGCTATCCCCCGAAGAGTGCTTTCCCTAGCAAGGTTTATCCTTTTTCTGCACATTAAACCAGGACTTCTTGTTTGAAAAGTAATTGCCTATGTACTCATAGCAACTAATGGGACATTTTTTTCTCAGGAAAAATTTGGTACCCCCCCCCATGCTGTCGAGTGGCTTTGGGCCGGCCAGACAGTCCGACGCGGTTAAGGGGGAGGCGCGCAAAATGAAAACAATGAATGTTGAACTAGGCTGTCTGTCGCAAGCAGCTTCAAAAAGGGTAAGGTACAGATTGTTTACGAGGGTATCAGTCAAAAAATGTCAAAATTTAAACTTGTTGAGGCTGCAGTCCTCAATCTCTGTCTCAATTTTCCTGAAATTGAGTAAAAACAAAAGAGAAAAAGAAGAATCGTTCAGAAATAACAAAGGAGAAAAACGTGTGAGCTCAAAAAAATCATGGCCAATAAAAATTAAAACTTCAGCTCCAAAAGCTGAGGCAACAGAGGGCTCTGTCTTCAGCGGATGTAACCATATCTTGCATTGTGGGGGGCCTCCCCGCAATCAAGAAAATAAATGAAAGAAAAGCAAACAAAAACAACCTTATCAGTAACACTATTTTCTTCCTCTTTGTTTGTTGTTTTCTCATAAAGGCCAAAGCAGTGTAAATAAATGAGCAACATAATGAATAAAAGCAAAGATAAATGATGGGCACACTTGATCTCATGTGGCAAACAGAAGGGTTCTGTGTGAAGTTCTGGTGGTCCTGTGTTTCTCATAGTTGTGAATGTGGGTGTGTGACTGTATGTCTGGTCTGTCTGCGTGTGAGAGAATAAATGAAAACAAAATAATCTAGTGCACAGTCAGAAGATAGAGGGGTTAGTATTGTGCGAAGGAGAAGCTTGTTGGCTATTTGCTAGTTGTCCCCCTCCATGCCAAAGTTCAAGGCTAAAGTGATTTAGCACTACCACCAAAGGCTGTGGTGGACTTCTTGTTGCTTGGTATCCTTGTGGCTTTTGAAACAGTGTCTTTTTGGTGAAGATTTCCAGCAGACGTGTGACCAGTCTGCAGTTGCTGCCCATCATTCAGGCAGTAGTCGTGGCGTTTAACTCGCAACTCATTGGTGGGGGGAGTGTCCACTCCGACGCCCACAGGTTCTCAGTCTTTGATGATGGGGCATTGGCATGCGGCCCATTCATAGACGATGAAGAGTTGACTTGGGACTGAGCGAGTTATTTCAGCATTGCTTTGCTGAATGGGAGTTGAGTCCTTGAGTCCTGAAAGGTCACACACCTTTGATTGTCCATTTCCTTCTGATGCTTGGTCCTTTGAATGATGTTGACATTCCATTAGCGTAAGAGTTGAAGGTGATTTCATTCTTTCATTGAAGATGTCGTTTCTTCAGGGGGCAACCACAAAGCCAACAGAAACTAACAATTTAAATAATAAAAAATGATAATGATGGTAACAGTAATATTAAATAAAATAAAATGAAATACTGTATTCATCTGTGTGTGTGTGTTTGAGTGTGTGTTGCCCATCAAACATGAAATCAAAATAAAATAAAAATAGTGTCTGTGTGTAATGGCACTATTCTGTAGGCACAGGAGAGGTGAGAAATCACAATGTTGTGTCACAAGTGTGTAGTGCACTAAACTGGCCAGTGAGGGGCGCCACCTCTCTCTTGGGATGGGTGTGGCTGTGCGTGTGCGTGCGCCCGTGCGCGTGCCTGTGTGTGTGCTCTCTCTCTCTCCCTTTCTCTCTCTCTGTACGTGTGTGTGTGTGTGTGTGTGTGTGTGTGTGTGTGTGTGTGTGTGTGTGTGTGTGTGTGTGTGTGTGTGTGTGGTCACACGTCCAAAAAAAAGAAAAACACAGCAGCGACGTGTGTGTGTTTGGCTCTCTGTCTTTCTCAAAAGCTGACACTCGTCCAAATGAAAGCATTAAAGCCAAGCCAAAGGGAGAAATCTGATTCCACGTTTAAACAAAATAAAAACAAAGATATAAAAAAAAAAAAAAAAAAAAAAAAAAGTAAAACTCGCCTGAAAGCATGATCTGAGTTCACATCATACCAAGATTGTATATGCGTATGCATATATTATTTGTGTATTGGGTTGTTCATCTGTTTGATTCACAGAAACACAATTTAGGTTAGATTCGGGGTTTTAATCTTTCGGTACAGAGGTGAACTCAGATCATGGCACCGCTGGGATGTTTTGGAAACCTTGTTGCCCGTCTATCTATGGTCAGGACCTCACAGGCTGTGGGTGTCCGAACAAAACCAAAGTAAATAATGACCAGCCGTATTTTATGCCTAAACAAAATATCCGAGCCCGAAGAAAACCAGAGAGAACCTACAGCATTAAAAAGCACAGAACCTCAACCATTTGAGCCTTTCTCATGGCAGTTCACTGCGTCAAAACACAGAACAGCTGAGGATCAAAATCAAAGCTCAAAGCTGAAAATCAATACAATGCTTGACTGGTTCCAAAAAAAAAAAAAATCAACACAGAGCGAATATATATATATATGTAAATGAAAATTTATACATATATGTTTATAAAGGCAGCTTTACCTTAGTCCGAATTGGTGTTTGAGGTTCAACCGATGGTTCGTGCTCCAGTCTCTGTCCGAGGGCGGACCACCGCGGGCCAGCCCCGGGGCTTCAAATGTGTCGACCCAGTGCTGGTCCACGATCGACGCCCCACAGAGCAGAAGATGGATTCAGTTCGTCGACGCCAATTGTTACGGCAGAATTTACGGTTGACCTCATTTAGTGACATGATTCATTGCTCTGGTTGAATGATGGAATCCAGGAGAAGCATTGATGATTTTATATAAAAAGTTTATTCTATTGCTAAGTAAAAAGGTACAAGATGGAACAAAGTGAAACAAAATTAGCGTCCGTCCAGGCGGACGTCCGAAGGAAGTGCCGCGCCCCGCTCCAACAGTTTCAAAGCTTAAGCTTTTTATACAGATAAGAAAAGGTCCCAACAGTGAGAGACAAAAGGGAGGGAGTCAGATGCCCATAGTGGAAATGTTGGAGGATGATGAAGATGTTATGAGAAGGTTTGGCTCCAGTCTTTATCTGTCTTGATAAGTGTGTACGTCAGTGTATGTCTGCATGTGAGCAGAGATTCTGGCCTTGGCAGAGACTGTGCTGCACTGAGTACGCTCTGTACTGTTTAATCATGATTCAGCTGTTCAAAAGTGTAATGAGTAATGGAGTCGTCATGTATTAAAACATGACAAATTGTACACATGAACATACATTTGACGATATGATGATGAATATAATAATTGACCATAACAGTGTCACAAGGTTTGTCCTAACATATGAGTTCTACATCGTGATTATATACCAGGTAGACATCCTTCGATTTGTGGACTTTTTCCCCAGAGTCATAAATGAATCATGATTAGGTTCTATCAGTGACTAGTCAATGAATACAAAACATGCTTATATCACATCTAGATATAAGTGAGAAGTGCAAACAGTTGTGGTTTCAAGTGTTATAAAAGGCGTTAGGTAAAGTGTTTTTCAACCATTGCCTTGGACTCTGAAAGATCATAAAACACAGTGCTTTTCAATGTGAACCTTTGTGATTATTTAAAACACAGAATATAATTTTAATAACAGAGACTCTTTAGGATGGTCGATCTTAACCCAGGACGCAGGACGAGCTGACAGAGAATGTGGTCTGCTACTTGCCGCTTCCTGTAAAAAACACCATCCTCCAGCTCCAACCGATTCCACTCACGCAGCAATAAAGGGAGCTCAGGCAGTTCCCCTCGAACAGTGGGTGGAATTTTCTCTCCAGTTTCAAGCTGATGGATGAGCTCACGCAGTGCAGGATCAGCGCATTGTTCTTCCGGTAACTCATTGTGGGTTAGCGATGGGACAAGGGGTAGACCATGTACCTCCTTTTCCCCAAAATAATCAGGGATGACGTTGACTGAAGCAGTCAATGATTCAACTAGAGTGACGTCAGTTGGAACCATGCTGGGATTGTGGTGTGTTCTCACCAGGCCACTTTGACAGATGGCACCCACAACATCAGGAGATATTTCTTCGGCTTCTTCTAAGTCTTTTATAGGCTCTGCAAGACGGTGGACGAGATCGCACTCCTTACAGGAACAAGGCTCATCTGGAACCTGGTAATGGCAGCGCAGAGACAGAGCAGCAGCGTCAAAGTTGTGTTTGCCTGCCCGATACTGCATTTTAAAGGAGTAGGTTGAAAGTGCAGCTAACCACCGATGGCTTGTGGCATCAAGCTTTGCAGAAGTCAAAACATACGTAAGAGGGTTATTGTCTGTGATCACAGTAAAGTTGGCCCCATAAAGATAGTCATGTAACTTTTCTGTCACACTCCATTATAAGGCCAGAAATTCAAGTTTGTGAGCAGGATATCGAGACTCAGTAGAGGACAGGCCTCGGCTTGCATAGGCAATGACCCTGAGTTGGCCATTCTGCTCCTTGTATAACACTGCTCCCAATCCTGTTATGCTGGCATCTGAGTGCAGTATGTAAGGTAACTGTGGATTGGTGAACCCAAGAACAGGGGCAGACGTTAATTTGGCAATCACAGAGTCGAAAGCCGCTTGACAGTCTGAAGTCCACTTTTCTCCAAAAGACTGCTTTGGGTCCAAATACTTTACTGATGACTCTCTCTTTTTATTGGAATGTCATACAGGTGTGTAGCCACGAGTAAGGTTATTTAGAGGTTTCACTATAGTGACATAATCCTTAATAAATCTTCTATAGTATGCCGCAAACTCAAGGAATGAACAAAGTTCCTTAAGGTTTCGGGGAACTGGCCAGGATTTAAGGGCGGATATTTTTTCGGGATCAGTTTGGACACCATTCTCAGATACAATATGCCCCAAATACCATACACTGGACTGAAGAAACTTGCATTTTTCAGGGGACAATTTAAGGCCAAAGTCTTCAAGTAGGTTGAGCACCTGCAGCAGCCGCTTTTCATGCTCCTCTAAAGTGGCAGAGAAGACAATTATGTCGTCCATAATTGGCCCTAGGACCTCTCTAAGATTTATATCTCCATACACTGCTCCATGAGTCTCTGAAATGTACTGAGGGCATTTGTTACCCCCTGGGGCAATCGGTTCCACTCCCAGAAACCCAAGGGAGTAACAAAAGCAGTCTTTGCCTTATCTTCTTCGGTCATTTGAATCTGATAATACCCAGATTTCAGATCCAAGACAGTAAACTACTTTGAGCCTGTTAACGCCGAGAAGGACTCTTCAAGATTCGGGAGAGCATAGGCATCTTTGACAGTTTGCAGGTTTAGTTTGCGGTCATCAATACATAACCTTTCATCGCCATTCTGCTTACGGACAACAACAATCGGGGATGCAAACGGTGACTCAGACTCTCTAATAACACCAGCTTTGAGCAGGTCTCGAAGATGGCTTCGAACAGCTTCAATGTCCCGTGGATGAATTGGTCTGGCACGTTGCTTAAAGGCAGTCTCATCATGGCGTTTGATATGGTGTTTTACATGGTCTGTGCAGCCAAAATCCAAGTCATGATGAGAGAACACTTCAGGCATCTTGTTTAATTTTGCGGTTAAGCGCTCTTTCCATTCGGTGGGAATAGGTGAATCGCAGAAATTAAAATCCAGAGTGGAAGGGGGTGCAGCAGAGCGACAGGGTTACATTTACTTACCTAATCTTTTTGAGAAGTTAGAAGAGATATTGCCAAAAATCTGATCTGTTCAGAAGGAAAAAACAGTCAAGTTTGGGTGAGGTGGAGCATTCTATCCCATCTGTGGGAAACAGATTAAGGCCAGTTTGGATGGAGACTGTTGTCATATGGTAAATTGACCCTAGTCAGCCTCCGTAGATTTGACTTTAAAGCAAACCTTTGACTTTCATCACAATGTTGTATTTTAAGTTTATTTTTGAAATTTCAACTTTAATCTCATCTGTTCGGATTTAATCACGACATTGTATTTCAAATTTATTCTCAAATTTCCAACTTTAATCTCGACTTTTTGACTTTATTCTCGACATTTCCACTTTGTTCTCGACGTTTCAGCTTTATCCTTGATTTGCCCAAAATTATTTTCTCCATCAAAATTGGCCCTAATCTTCTTCCGTTTACTATGAACATGGGGGGGAAACAGAAAATAGACAGAGGTGTAAAGAGTACTGATATATCCTACTCAAGTAGAAGTACTGTTACTTGATTGAAATTGTACTCAAGTACAAGTAATTCATACATAAAATACTCAAGTACAAGTAAAAAGTAGCTCAATTAAATAGTACTCAAAGTAAAAGTTACTAGTTAATTTCACCCCATGTTTATTTTTGATAATAAATCTTGCCACGGTTCCTTGCATACAGTAAACATCTCGTGTATAAACTTATAAAAGAAAAGACCGAATCTTGCACATTTGGAACTTAATTTATTTTCCACAAAGGCATCTGTATAAATTACAAGGTTTGTCAAAATGTACAATTATTATTCTATAGATAATACAGCACAAATTAATTCATTTCAAAATAATAACATTCTCAGGCTCGAAGTATAGCTACAGTTCATTTATGAACTCAAACACTGTGCCATGGCAAATGTGTCATGTGGGTAACAATATAAAAGAGGGTTTTCACCTACGTCACGTTCTGGGCACTAACCCGGATGCGCGGCCATATTGGAGGCACTCGGAGGTAAACACTGTGATGGATAAATGTCCGAAACCATAGAAAAGCTCATCAAAATGTGTTATAAATGCAAAGACATACAGGGAAGGACCTTTTACCTGCAATACAATGAGAAATACAGCACATTTTAAATCTACATTTTAAGAACTGTGTTGCTACTGTAGCAGGCTTAATGAATGTGATCATATTAAGTCAATAATGCCACATGCAGTAGCTTGATATGAATTATTTTCTTATCATCACATTAGAAAATTAGTTAAGAGCCACTGCTATCAACAATTTGGATGATGTCCAGATTTTTGCATTGTAGATCCTGGTTTAGCTTTGCTAAACCTTTCCTCTGATAACTTTTGACATTGTTCTGCCTGATTTCTATAACTTTTGGCAGTCTATAAAACTTTAAATGTTTTTCACGGTCTGACAGATTGGTACAGTCAAAAACATGGAAATAATTCACCATTTCCTTTTGTTCGATGTTCGGGATCTACGTCTTGTTTACCTCCTGAGTACCTCCAATATGTCAACTTCTGGTTTCATGGCGCGGTGATGACGCACCGTGAAAACCCTCTATAGGGTAGAAAACACAACCTTATTGATTAGACATGGTACAACTAAGTAACTGAGTAACAGTTGGGTGTAGAAATGTAATGAATTACTTTACTTCTTTTAAAACGTACTTGAGTACAAGTAAAATTACTAATTTAGAAATATACTCAAAAAAATTTAGTACCCATAAAAGCAACTCAGTTACAGTAACGTGAGCACAAAGCAATCCATTGCTTTCCCTTCTGAAAATAGGTGCTTGAATAGGTGAAGAAAACATTTCTACAAGTGATTAATCTTATTTCATGTGTCTCATATAGAACTGTTGTGTTGATAATGTTGAGCCTCAGCGTGACTACATATAAGTAGTATGTCTGTGTTTCTTCCTAACTCAGGATAATTTCAGGAAGGACATTTAATGTTTGGCTAAAATAGAAGCGTTCAGATGAGAGGGAGGATAAATAATGCAGAAAGAATACAAACCTCTTACGTGGATAACTAGTCGCTCACACACACACACACACACACACACGCACACACTCGAATCTTTTTTTTTTTCCTGAAGAAAAGTGAATGGATGTAACAAGGAAAGAAAGAGGAAGACCCTGAGTTGATACATATGCTTCCTTCCATCCTCAATGCTGCATCTCCTCCCCCCCCCCATGCTCACACTCAGACTTTTTACTAATTTCGTATTTA
Organism: Gouania willdenowi; assembly: GCF_900634775.1. NCBI lineage: Eukaryota > Metazoa > Chordata > Actinopteri > Blenniiformes > Gobiesocidae > Gouania > Gouania willdenowi. Next base: position 41,642,527 of record NC_041056.1, on the reverse strand, counting down.
ATTTGGTAAAATATTATTTAAAGTAAGACAATAGAGTACAAAGATGTATTTGTAGGGATTTTGACTTTTCTATGTCGTAGATGAGGATGAAAATTTATTATAAATGCGTTACAGTGCTCAGGTATTTACAAAAAAATTACAAAATGTACATTAGTAGGTTTCTTTTCAATAATGTTTGATTTGATTAAACCTACAATAATAGACTACATCCTATGCTATTCACACTGGCAGAAAATCAATAGGTTTTTTTTTTCTTTTTTCTCTTGTCTGCACATGCTGTCAAAGGTCAACACTACAGGAAGTGCAATCATTATGAGACAGCAATGCATGTTTTGTTATTGCAATAAAATACATTGATTTATTTTATTGCTTAATTGTGACCATCACCAGCCCTCCCTAAGGAAGGGTAAGATATCTTTTATTATAGGGAGGATATAAAAAGGGAGAGCAGTGTTACACCTCAGTGGAGAGGGAGGGGGAGGGGAAAGGGAGCAGGGAGGAGAGAGTCAAGGTAGGAAATAGAAAGTGTGGGGAAGAATAGATTGTTTTACAGTGAGGGTGAGATGTGATGTTGTAGAATATATTGTGCTTATTATGTTGTGTAATCAAGCCAGTATAGTGACAAGTGTGAAGCTTAGCTATAATGGTGGTGGCTGTGGACAGGGGGAATGAGTGAGTGGTAGTACCTAAAGCAGGTATTTGGGATTAACGTGTCTAAAGTTAAGCCCAGTATGAGTTTTATCCCACATCCCAATGCGTGTCAGTGCATCGTAAACCAGTACATGTGCAAAAAAAAGGTTACCGCAAAGCCAAGAACTGCCCCGGGCCCGCAGATGCAGCCAGGCCAGCAGAAAGAGTGGGGCCAGGGAGCCCCAGGCCACCCCCCCACGGCTGAGCAACCCCCCAGACACCCCCAAGATCCCAGGCTGAGAGGCAGCCACCGCCCCACACACACACATCCGAGGAAGCCCCAAGCAGCCGAGCACCCAGCGCATCCCGCCACCGACCCCAACCCCCAACCCCAAGGCCCCCCGCCAGCACCCTCAGCGAAGGCGCACCCCAGGGAACCAGGCCAAGGTGCCCAGACCGGCCGTCGGAGCAACCCACCGCAACACCCTTCCACCCAACAACCCAGGACGCAAGCGCCACCCCCAAGAGTAGCCACCCCCAGCGCCACCCCTGTCCCGGACCCCCCCCCGTCCCGAAGCCATGAACCCCACCACCCCAGGCCCCCAGACGAGCCAACCCCCAAGCTACCCACCCGGCGCGGCCACACCTGCCCCCCAAGCGTAGGCCACAGCCCCCCCACAAGCATCCCGGGCCGACAGGAGCCCCCCATGCCAAACCCAACGGGAGAGCGGGCGCAGAGTGAAGGCGGAGGAGGGGGGGAAGGATGAGACAGGGGGACAGAGAGCAAGAGGAAAGAGTGGCAGAGAAACACGCAGGCCCCCAGCCCCAAGGGCCACCCAGACGTGCACGAAGGGGGCAGGAGAGCAACACCAAACCGCACAGGGACCACGAGAGCATCCGAAAGGGACGCACGCCCCCGCAGACCCACCCAAAACACCCCAGCAACCCACTCGAACCACCCAGGTTTTTCTGAGAGCAGACATCTTTTCCATGGAAATAAATTCTATGAGGAGATTTCGCCATTGGTTTATGCTTAACGATTTTTCATCTTTCCAATTCAGTAATATTGTTTTTTTTTTGCTCTGGCGAGTGCCGCAAGGATGAATTGTGATTGGTTTGCTGGAATATCAAGCATAGTCAGGTCTCCCAACAGACATAGATTTGGAGATAGAGGAACCCTGTAGTCCAAAATGGAGGACAGTTTTTCAGAGATTAGGAACCAAAACTGTTGAACTGGCGAACAAAGCCATACGGCATGTAAATATGAATCAGCTGTTCCCTGGGTGCACTGAGAGCAGATGTCTGTTACGGAGAAGCCCATTTTATACATTTTCTGTTGGGTATCAATCAATCAATCAATCAATCAATCTTTATTTGTATAGCGCCAAATCATAACCAATGGTATCTCAAGGCACTTTACAGTAGAGCAGTCTTAAGGACGGACTCTTCATTTTATGGATACACACATATGCATATATACGTATATACACATGCATATGTATCCCACACCCAACATGAATTCATCATGGCGGCAAGGAAAACCTTCTGTTAAGCAGCAGGAACCTTGTGTGGATCCCATTCCTATGATGAACAGCCATCCACGTTATGCTGTGTTGGGTGTGTGCAGAGGAGAGGGTGGAGACAGAGCCGCTGAGACTCTGTAACTCCACACTAAGGATCCCACGGACCTGCAAGACAAAAGCCAGAAGGAGTACAGGAGCAAACACACAAGGGAAGAAGCAGACATAGAGGGAGTGTTTGAGAGAGGAATGGGACCCTCTCCGGTCCCTCTCTAGCCTAAATGACCTCTCTCTTAACGCCCTCTCCAACCTCTCTCCAACCGAGCATGCCAGACCCCCCCCCCCCCGGCAGTCTATGCCTATTGCATCTTAATTATGAGCTATGAGCTGGTTCCTAACTAAAAGCTTTACCAAAGAGGAATGTTTTGAGCCTAACCTTAAAGGTAGAGAGGGTGTCTGCCCCCCGAACCGTGGTTGGTAGATGGTTCCAGAGAAGTGGGGCCTGATAACTGAAAGCTCTTCCTCCTATACTACTTTTAGAGACAAATGGAACAACGAGTAGTCCAGCATTTTGAGAGCGTAGTGTTCTGGGGGGATTGTATGGCACTACAAGCTCCTTGAGATAGGCCTGTCCATTTAGGGCTTTATAAGTGAGAAGAAGAATCTTGAATTCTATTCTATATTTTATGGGAAGCCAATGCAGAGAGGCTAATACAGGAGTAATGTGATCTCTTCTCCTAGTTTTAGTCAGTACACGTGCTGCAGCATTTTGAACCAGCTGAAGTGTCTTAAGCGACTTGCTTGGGCAGCCTGCTAAAAGAGAATTACAATAATCCAGTCTAGAGTTAACAAAAGCATGGACTAGTTTTTCGGCGTCGCCCTGAGACAGGATAGATCTGATTTTAGCAATGTTACGGAGATGAAAGAAGGCAGTTCTTGAAGTTTGTTTTATGTGAGAGTTGAAGGATAAATCCTGATCAAATAGAACCCCAAGGTTTCTAACAGTTGTGCTTCGTGCCAGAGTAATGCCATCTAGGGCAGTTAGGCTAGCATAGGTTTCTCTAAGGTGTCGTGGGCCCAGTACAATGACCTCAGTCTTGTCTGAGTTGAGAAGAAGAAAATTTTGGTGTATCCAGGCCCTAATGTCCTTTAGACAGGCCTCAAGTTTAGATAGCTGATTTGTCTCACCTGGCTTCATTGATACATACAGTTGGGTATCATCAGCATAGCAGTGAAAGTTAACAAAGAATTTTCTCATAACATTACCAAGGGGGAGCATATAGATACAGAAGAGGATTGGACCTAGCACAGAGCCCTGAGGAACCCCGTAGCTTACTTTAGTGTACACAGAAGACCTATTATTCACGTGTACAAACTGGTACCTATCAGATAGGTAGGACTTAAACCAGTTTAGGGCAGTCCCTGTGATTCCAAGTAATTTCTCTAATCTCTCTAGTAGAATATAGTGATCTATAGTGTCAAAAGCTGCACTAAGATCTACTAAAACCAGCACTGAGAGTCGTCCTTCATCTGAAGCCCAGAGTAGATCATTATTTACTTTAACTAAAGCAGTCTCTGTGCTGTGTTGAGCTCTAAAACCTGACTGGAAGTCCTCGAACAGGCTGTTGTTTTGAAGAAATTCACAGAGCTGAGCCGCCACAACTTTCTCAAGAATCTTTGAAATAAAAGGAAGATTAGATATAGGCCTGTAGTTTGCTAAAGTGCTGGAATCAAGAGTAGGTTTTTTGAGAAGGGGTTTGATTACAGCTACTTTAAAGGACTGTGGCACGTAGCCTATTGATAGGGATATATTTATTGTCTCCAACAAAGATGGGCAGACTAGGGGAATAATTTCTTTAAACAGCTTAGTTGGGATCGGATCTGAAAGGCAGGTAGATGGTTTGGAGGATGAAATAATAGAGTTAAGTTCCTGAAGTCCTATATGTGTGAAACAGTTTAGGTTAGGCCTATTTACATTTAATGGTACAGCAGGCCCAGGTGAAGACAGGGAGTGGCTAATTTTATCTCTAATCTTATGAATTTTATCGTTAAAAAATGTCATAAAGTCCTCACAGCTGAGGGCTAGAGGAATCATGGGCTCAATAGAGCTCTGACTTTGTGTTAGCCTGGCTACAGTGCTGAAAAGGTACCTCGGATTATTTTTTATTTTCTTCAATTAGTGAGGAATAGTATGTAGATCGACTATGTCGGTAATGTGGGATCTGTGGAGGACCTTGTATTGAATTAGCTAAAGATTTGTGTTTTTAGTCATCTTAAAAGTATTACAACAAATTTCTGTCCAGAAATCGGTGTTCGTAGTGATTGAGAGTTCAGCTTCCCATTTAGAGATTGGTAAGTGATTAGAGTTAGTGTTCAAGAGTGCTCTGTATATTTTTGAGAGTTTTTTTGTTTTTGTTGAGATATTTTTCATATATATGGCCAGTTCTGGAGGTTGCAAGGTAATTAAATCTATTGCCGTATTTTTCTTAATTGTCTCTGTTACTTGTAAGTACTGAAGAATATTACATTTATTTATATTGAATGTTTGGGTTAGCTTGTTATATGTCCTGAGCTTATCATTTTCGAAGAGGCCCTGGAGATGAATAATTCCGCTCTCTTCCCATGTTTTTAGATAGAGCGGTGTTTTTCTGTTTCTAAAGTCGGGTTGTACCAGATTGGAGACAGTATACTAGTTTTTAATTGAACATTTGTAATGTCCAGGGCTTTCCACCACGCAGTCAGGGTGGAGGCAATCAGTGGGTTTTTAAAGCAGTTATGACGTTTGAGGGTCGCAGTGATAAAAGGGAGATCAGAGAGTTTATTTTTGTTTGCAGTCTAGCTGTTCTATTTCTAGCCAGGTGTTATGGTATTCGTTTGGTTTTAGCCATTCTGTTAAATATAGAATTTGGTTTGCTAGGTAATAATGCGTGAAATTAGGGGCTTCCAACCCACCCTCGCTTTTATTTTTTTGGAGGGTTGAAAGGCTTATTTTTGGTTTTTATAGCATAGAATTTTGTAATTGCAGAATCTAATCTTTTGAACCATTGTGTTGGTGGTTTCAGTGGATCACAGAGAACAGATAGTTTATTTTAGGTAAGATTTTCATTTTAACTGAGGCTATTCTGCCAAGGAGTGAGATAGGGAGATTGTTCCATCTCCGCAGATCTTCTGTGACTTTATCCAACAGCGGATCCAGGTTCAGTTTAATTCATTCATTTAGGTTTGGTGATATATTTAAGCCTAGATATTTAATTGTATTTGTGGGAGAGGGGTTTTGTGGGTTTTGGGTTGCTGGGTTCCATGAATTTTTTGTTAATGGAAAGATTGATGATTTTGACCATTAGGTTTTCAATGCTAAAGCTCAAAGTATTTGAAAAGCATCTAAACCTCAATGCAAAACTGTTTAAAAAAAAAAAAGTGCTCGATTGTTGACTAAATATCCTTCCCCATTAAATAGTGCAATAAAATGTTATTTGCTATATTGGCTTAACTGGTTTTGAAAGAGCATCATTCTTCCCTGAAATAAAACAGGGTTATGTGACATGTCACTCCCCCACTGTTATCTGATGAACTTCCAGTCAAGCAGTCACTAGTTCTTCAATCATGTAACTTAGGCCTGTTATTTAGGTCTGATATTGACATCTTTGTTATTTCTTCAGTGTGAGTTTAGTTGACATCTCCGTCCATTTAAAAGCATAGTTTAATGAGCACTTGCTATATTTCTAGGTTGGAAGCCTTATAGCCAGTAGTGCTCTGCAAATGTATGGTGACATATATGGAAACTTCAAGAGGTGGAGAAGCTTGTGGTGATTATGATCACATCATATGGCCTGTAACACAATTTTATTGTCATTTAACATTTTAAACCTCATTTGGTCTTGAGAGTGAAATATGTGACTATCTGCAAGGGGCGAGACGACATGAACAAGTGGGTTTTTATGATGTTTTCTTTCTCTGCAGTCTGGGAATCTTAGCAGGTAATGTCTTTTAGATTAAAGGTCATTGATTTTGTCCTATTTTTCACAGAATTTATCACTCAAAGCAAAGTGGTTCTCAACCTTTTCTTGAATCGTGACCCCAATTTGATATCAAAGCTTCTTTTTTCTAGAATTAGTTTTAGATCAAATTTGTTATAATACAGAGTTGTACCAGTTCAGATATTTTTGCATTTTATTATTATTATTTTTATTTGTTAACTAGATTCATATTTGACAAAGTGAATGTATAGAATACAGTAGCTGTATATTTTAATTTGTAAAATAACAATAATTTTACAGTAATTTTTTTTTTTAGCAATTGTTTCAGGCGACCCCACATGGGGTCCCGACCCCAATGTTGTAAAAACCCTTATTTAATTATAATTTCAATGTCATTGAACATGGGAACGTCTGAAGTTTTAAGTTTATTTATTTAAAAAGGGATAATGCATATTAAAAAACATTTTTTAAATACATTTTAATACGTAAAGATTGTAGCCTGAGCCAATTTTCTGTCTGTGTCTACTTTGTCTGATACAAGATAGTTTAGAAGGTAAAAGATGTTTTTTTAAGTAATCAAAAATCTTAGAAGATTTGGACCCTCGGTAGGCCAGAGATGGGCAACTATGGCGTCAATTTAGTGCCAAAAACACAAGCGCATAAATACTGTAATCGTGCAGAGTTATAGATTTATTTCGGTGCCTTTCTGCACGCTCACCGTCTCGTTCTGTGCGCTCGCGGGGATCTCTCTGCGCGCGGTCATGTTGAGTTTTGGCACTTTGGGGGCGTGCATTGCATGGACAGCACCTCCTTTCTAATTGGTCACTTGAAAAACGGTCAGAGCCAATCAGAGGTACAGTAGGGCGGGTCATCACAGTATAAAGTCCGTGGCTGTTTCCTGGGACAAAAAATAAAATGTTATCTCTCAAATTTAATTTGATATGCTGGGACCAATGTATAGAGATTTATTTATTTATTTATTTATTTATTTATTTATTTATTTATTGTGTTAGTTAAACTGACGTCTGGTCTACGGCTATTTTTTCTTAATCTTGGTTGGTTGCAGAAACGTAAATCATTTTTTTTAAATTAGAACTCGATTAATTTATTCTATTGATGTCTGTCATTCATTATAATTCTACTGAAGTGACTGTACTTGCAACAATGACATCAATAATTAGAACCCATGTGATAATCCTGTGGTCCTGAGATGAAGGACACATAGATAAGTGGGTTCAGGTGGACTTACTCTGGTGTAAAGGAGCACAACAGCAGATGAAGGAGAGATAATAAATAGTTCCACATTGCGACATACATTCTATATTTACATATGCAAATGGTGAATACATAGAATACATTAATAGGGTTTTAATTTAAAAACAAAATAAAGATGAATGTTTCTGCAATAAACTAAGATTAAGGGGAAAAAAGCCATAGACCAGACGTCAGTTTAGCTAAAAAATAAAATAAAATAAATAAATAAAACTAGATCCATACATTGGTCCCAGCATAAAATCAAATGAAATCTGAGAGATAACTTTTTTTTTTTTCCTAGGAAACAGCCACGGACTTTATACTGTGATGACCCGCCCTACTGTACCTCTGATTGGCTCTGACCGTTTTTCAAGTGACCAATCAGAAAGGAAGTGCTGTCCATGCAATGCACGCCCCCAAAGTGCCAAAACTCAACATGCACAGACCGAGACGAGAGCGTGCAGAAAGGCACCGCACGCGGGCATAAAGTGATCCAACTGTGTGCGATTAAAGTTTTTATGCTCTTGAGTTTTTGGCACGAAATTGACGGATATATAACTTTGATAATAGTGGCGGCCACAAAAATATGATCGCTTGATTGGAGAATCAGAATCAGAATCAACTTTATTGATCAAGAGTGTATGAATACACACGAGGAATTTGTCTTGGTGACCTGTGTTCTCTCAGATAGTGTAACATTAAATAATAACAATCAACTACAATAAAGAAAAATAAATAAAAAAAGAAGAATAAACATAATATAAGTATAAGAGTAGTTAGACTAATATGTGCAAACTAAATAAAATAACAAGATAATAATAATAATAATAATAATAACGAAATAAAATAAAAATACAATAATAATATTAAGATAATAGTGCAGTAGTGCATTGATGAGTACTGCAGGTGAATATTTAAATGAAAATATTATGTGCCATTTTGTGTATTCTTCACATTTGTTTTAGTTGACATTATGTGTGTTTCTGGTGTCATTTAGTATATTCTTCTCCTATTTTGTGTGTTTTGTTGTAATTTTGTGCATTTCTGTTCTTGTTTGTGTCTTCTGTTATTCTTGTGTATTTTTCAGTCATTTAGTGCAGTGGTTCTAAAACTTTTTTGGATCAAGTACCCCTTCCTCTTATTTCTGAATCCAAGTACCCATTATTATCCGACTACAACATTTTTATTAGAAAACTATTTAAAAACAACTATGCACAATGATGGAATGAACGGCTTATAACATTTGGTAAATAAGTGGAAAGAAACAGTATTTAGTGCAGGTTCCAAACCTTTTTTTTGGGATCGTGATCCCATTTTGATATAAAAAAAATCTGGTGACCCCAAATATATATATATATATATGTACTGCGTTTTGGTTAAATTAGATTTATATTTCACAAAGTGAAAATATAGGAATACCGTTCTTTAAGACAAAAAAAAAAAAAAAAAAAAAAAAAAAAAAAAAATCAGAATTCAAACACTTTAAAATCTATTTAAATTTTTTAGAAATTTCAAGCAATTTTTAAATTTTCAAACTCCAGGCGACCCCACGTGAGGTCCCGACCCCAAGGTTGAAAAGCACTGATTTAATTCCCCCTGATTAAATACATTAATTTATTTTTTATCATTTCCGGTCATCTCATGCCTGGTTGTGTACTAAGACTCGCACTTTATTTGTTAATTTTCCTCTTTCTCTCAAGTAGTTCCATCGCGTACCCCCATTTGAAAAACACTGATTTAGTGCATATACATTGAGGGCCGCTAGTTGCATATATCTGATGTATAGGCCCAAAATAAAATGCACATGCAGAATGAACAATACACATGTTGTTTGAATATTTAATTAAGTCAAGGTGTTTGCTCAACCGAAACGACCCGGCTTTTAAACATTCAAAAAGTTTCTTACTAAAGCCCCAGTCAGAGGAAACTAGACCCAAAACCAAGACTGCCACATCTCCAGGACCTGGAGAGATTGTTTCACTTTACCAGAACACAGAAAAAAAAACAAGGACATGTCACTGGATGGTAATCAGTGTGCCACTCCTAACCACAACCTAGTATTTGCGTCTGTAGGCGTATCTATCTGTCATTTATTAATGCAGTGAATACTGACAGGTGTGTAAATCTGAACCAGGAGTCAGTAGGTGAGGCTGTGGTGGACTGTGGAGACCTTTAGGCCTTTCATCATCACTCACTGCTCCTGGAAACAACATCCACTCAGGGATGAAACGTGGCTGTGCTCTCAATTACGTCCTCTGCGCCGTGTGCACAGCGACTGTCTTCCTGACCTTGGGAATAAGTGTTCTGTACCTGCATGTCCCCCCCAGCCCCAGGCTCTCCCACATCACCATCCTGATCTGGGTGCATCCGTTCGGCGTTGTCGCTCCTCTCCCTGACTGCTGGAAGCAGTTCCAAATCCATGGGTGCACGATCACGGATGACAAGCACGCGTACCGACAGGCTGACGCTGTGATTTTTCACCACCGGGATATTTGTAGCGGGAGAGTCCGAATGCCAACAGAACCGCGACCTCGCTCTCAGAAGTGGATATGGCTGAACCACGAGTCTCCCACACATTCACCGAGACTACAGAAGTTCGACAGGGTTTTCAACCTGACGTTGTCCTACCGGGTGGACTCGGATATTTACGTCCCCTATGGTCACCTCATCCCCGTGGTTAACGGCTCTGGATCGCTGGACCAGACGACTTCTCTCCGCCGTCCATCCCGCCTACTGGCCTGGGTCGTCAGCCACTGGTCTGCCTCCCATGCCCGTGTGTCTTTCTACAATGAACTGAAACGCTACGTAAACATCGACGTGTACGGACGCGCAGGGAAGCCGTTAAAGAAGGGCAGAGAGGCCGTGCAGGAGATGCTCAGAGATTACATGTTCTACCTGGCCATGGAGAACTCACAGCACACGGACTACATCACGGAGAAACTCTGGAACGCAGTGCGGGCAGGAGCTATCCCCGTGGTCCTGGGTCCGTCCCGGCAGAACTATGAGCGCCTCCTGCCCCCAGAGGCCTTCATCCACGTGGATGACTTCCCCACGGTCGAGGAGCTGGCACAGTACCTAAACAAGGTGAAGCAGAATCCGGATCTGATGAAGCACCACCTGAGCTGGAGGCAGAACTACAGCGTCCACCAGTCGTACCGTGGCGAGAGATTCTGCCAAGCCTGTAAGGTGGTGAGGAGGACCAGGGGCCAGACCAGTGAGGTCCCTCACCTGAAAGATTGGTTTTGTTCGTGAAGACACCTCAGTGTGTGATGCAAATGTTAAATATTTATTGGTAATTGACTGTGGGAATCTCTATGCATTGCAAACCTGCTGCTGCTGCTTCTAAATATTTGATAAAACATAGGACTTATTTTTCAGGGTTTATAACAGGGTCACCAACCTTTCTGAAACTGTGAGCTACTTCATAGCTACTGTATAAGGGCTACCGGTGAGAAAAGCTAAAGTCAGCATAACATTTTTAAATCAAAGTTAAAGAAAACTCTTTTTCTCTACTGTGTATGATTGAGAGGGATATTTTTGGTCATGTTGTGAACATAATGTGTTTGTTGATGATTTGAATTGATTTTACTGATGATTTTAAATGTTCCTATTGATTTTAAGCTGTTGAATGTTTTCTGTTGCACTTTTTGATCATGTAAAGCACATTGAGTTGCCTCGTGTATGAAATGTGCTACAAATACATTTGCCTTACCTTTTTATTTTATTTTCCTTCTGATGTTTTACTCGTTTTAGGATTTGAACTTTACATTTTTGGTGTATTTTAAAGAGTTGTGCCACAAACAATTATTGTTGGATGAGGAAAAAAGTATGTAAAAAAAAAAAAATAAAAAATCATAATGTTAATAAATAAACTGACACATGTTTTTGTGTACCTCTTGAGATATGTTTAAGTACCCCTAGGGGTACATGTACCCCAGTTTGGGAACCACAGAATTAGAGGGTATGATAAGGAAGGTCATAGCAGTAACTTAAAAAGGTTGGAAATGCTGACGTTTCAAGTACATGCAACACTTTTTTTTCGCCTCATTATTGCAATTGTTTCATTTTCATTCATTTTTACAGAAATCCACCTTGCATTTAAAAATATATATCTTATATATTATATTATATATAACAAACACCAGATCTGCAACACTTAAAAAACATTTGTCACAATATTTCACTGATATTAAATATTTAAAGATGTTAATTCTGGTCTTCTCCGTAATTTTTATTCTCTCCCATGTGGGCCAAATTGGATGCTTCAAAGTTCCAGATTTGGCCCCCAGACCATGAGTTTGGCACATGTGGTTTAACTGATGATGCCCATGCTCTTATTTTGAAAGGCTGTGAGTTAGATATTGATTATTATTGGTCTTCATAATCTGTATTGGGACACTATATTTTTGCTACAGATAACAGCAGTTTGAAGCTGTTAAATGAATTAAACCAGTGTTTCTCTAATGGGGGTACACAATGGCACTACAGGGGGTACTTGAGAGAGGGTGAAAAATTAACAAATGAAAGCATTAAAAATATGAATTTTTAGAATGTGTATTTTTTTTTTTTTTTTTTTTGGTTAAAAATGATAATCAAGAATGTGTAATGAAAATATAACTAATAACAAGAAAAATAAATCTTTTATGGTTTATAAATTATTCAGACATGGACATAGTATTTTTGTCCAACTGATGATGCCCATGTTCTTATTTTATATTGATTATTATTATTATTATTTTTATTGGTCTTCATAATCTGCATTAAGACACTGTGTTTTTGCTACAGATAATCATGTACTCTCATGGTCACTCATCAGATTTAATAAATAATTGCAAAAATATAGATACTTTACTTGAATTCGGTCAGTTTTCAATGCAAATAATGAATTGAAGTTACTTAAAAATATATCTTTTTACTGTTTTTATATTTAATTTGTCAAGCAAGATCAATCTAAATTTATGAAGATTAAAGGAAGACAATAAAGTACAAAGATGCATTTGTACAGATTTGGACTTGTGTCGTCGATGAGGATCAAAATATATAATGAATTCATTACAGTGCTCATGTATTTAAAAAAAACAAAAAATGTACATTAGTGTGGTAATTTCTTTTCAATCACGTTTTTTCTAAAAATCATCTAAACATCAATGAAAAACTGTTTAAAAGAAGAAAGATAAATATAAAGTGCAATAAAATGTTATTTGCTATAATGTCTTAACTGGTTTTCAAAGAGGTTATGTCACTCCCCCACTGTTATCTGATTAACTTCTGATTAACTTAATAACAGCAGTTTAAAACCATGTGATGTGCATTAAACCATCTTCAATAATGCCATATTAAATGGTAAAATAAATGGAAAATAATGAGACAAGAGTCCCAAATAAGACAGGATCCACTGACTTCATCTGTTTCTTACAGTTTGGGACTATTTGAATTAAAGGGGACATATCATGCTAAATCCACTTTTTTAGCACTTAAATGCATTTTGTTGTATATTTAAAGTGTTTAGAAGTACAGAAAAGTTCAAATTAGTCTCTTCAGGTGCTCCGTAGATATCTTTATATTCTGTTTTGGTCATATTTTTCAATCTGTTTCGATTTTTCGATTCTCCATTACGTTTTTTGAACAATAACGTCACAGTATTTGCAGCGGAACTGCCAAATTAGGACATCGACTCCAGGCCCAACACTTCGAGCAATCCGCCATTTTTATTTCTCGCTTTTATTTTGTAGTCCAAGCTCCAGGATGACAAAGTTACGAGAGGATAAGTCAAACTGTTCGGTTGTTGGATGTAGTAACCCACACGCTTCATTACAACGTCTCCCAGCATCAGAACCTTTTCAAAGTGCCTGGTTGAGTTTTATTTTTTACAGAAATGTACCCACATCTGTGGGTAAGGTCATTTTTGTGTGCGTGAAGCACTTCAATGATGACTGCTTCATCAACTTCCACCAGTATAAAGAAGGATTTACAGAAAGACTTTGTCTGATTGAGGGTTCAATTCCTTCTATCTTTGGAGACGATGAACAGAGCACTTCGGTAAGCTGTAAATAACGCTAAAAAGTGTGATGATAAGACGTCCCTGTCATTGTTTTGTTAGCATTAGCAGTTGCACCGTCTTCATATGTTAGCGCTGTGTGCTCGTTTTAGATCCTTGATGATATGGCCTACGTGATTTCATTTAAGTCTAAAGTTTTCATTAGTCATTTCATTTTGCCGTTTTTGTCTTTGAAAAGACTATTAAAATGCATTTCGTGACGTTAGCTTGGCGCTAGCGTTAGCTCGGTGCTTGTGTTAGCTCACTTGTTAGGGTTCTGCAGGTTCATCATCTTCATTTTCATCTCGCTCCACCGGGTCCGACTCTGGCTGGAACATGTAAGGCTGGATGGACAAGTCTTCTGTTGTTGACATTTTGTAAATAACGTGTGAATAAACATTTTCTGCACCGCTACATAATCGTATCTCTTCTATCAAACTACAAAAATGGCCGAACAGGGTGGAGTTGAACCGAGTGTCACCTCTGCAACCTGGAGAGGGGGCGGGGTATGAACTGTCTCATTTGCATTTAAAGAGGCCACACCAAAACGAGTTGCTCTCAGAAGCACATCAAAAAAGGGGTGGAGCTATAATAATGAGAAATTCAGACCCAAGCATTGCAGTTCTGCTTTATATAGACCACAACTGTATGATTTATATGTAAAAAGGAAGGATTTAAAAGCATGACATGTCTCCTTTAACTGAATGTATTTGTCCACTGTCATTTAGGTTCTTGAGCCAACCCAGTTCATTAACAGATCAACTTTGAGAGCTCAACGTACAGTATACCTCACATGACACAGTTGACACTCAGAGACAATTTGGCTCAAACTAACCTGACAAACAAGTTTATCAACTGTGGCAGGAAATTAGGGAAACTTCAGTCAACATAAATAATAGAGCTATGTGGTTAGAACATACCATTACAAAATAATGTTGCAACCCTAATACATTGTGGAGGAAAACAAAAGTGTCTCTGTGTGAATCCACTCCCTTACCCACGCCCTCTTCATTTTTAGAAACTTTTGCACACGTTCTTAAGGAGCTGGAAAGTTCATCCCAGGCCTTCTTTAAATGAACATATTTAAAATATTCATCAGTGTATTTACACTTCACTTTTAAGCACAGTTACACATGGAACTGTGTAACTGAACAAAATGTCTGTAGACTTAAATTTGTTCATGTACAATTTGTGTGTAACGCAAATGTTTGCCATAATAGGGTTTCTGTGATTTTAATCACATTTGATCCAGTCTGTGGGATTCTGTTTGTATTGTTGCAGTCGTGTCTGATTTCTGTACCTAATTATTTTATCTACAGTAAATGGGCTTGATTTGGTTTGAAAGCTGTCAGTGATTACTAAAACATCTTCAATCTTTACACAGCTTAAATACATACAGTTGCCCTAGGGTTGTTCATCATTATTACACAAAGTAATAATTAAGAACAACTCTAACCAGTTTGTCAAATTTAAGACAGTTTGGAATGTTATTGTTAAAAAGAGTTATGTTCTGGTTAAGGTCGCCCGAGGTCTATGAATGTTTGAATAATAAACGCAGTACACAGAGGAGCTTATAAATTGTTGTGATTGTTAAGTACGTAAGATTAAAGCTGACAAAACCACTGAAAGCAAGTTTGTATGACTCTATATAAGTTCTTGAAATCACTGTAAACACATTATGGGGATTCCTTTTATAAGATTTAAAAAGAAAGAAGATAAAATCACCCTTTGTTTTAAGCACAGGTTGGTTTAAAGACTCTCCCTTTCACCATCCAGCTCTGCTGGAAGTTGTCTTCAGCATCTTCATGCAATTATGTGTGTCGACACCATCATAGAGTTTCAACAGATTGCCTGGTTTGGTTTGATCATCTGGTTCTGGTTTAATTACAATAAGTTTGTGTCAGAGAGAGACATGAATGGCACATTAACTCAACGCACCGCCAGCTCCTGTTTCCCTGCTGATTGGTCCAAAACCTTGGTTTCCTCAAGCTGTTTATCACTGCAGATTAACTCTGAGGCCTCACTTTTACAGACTTTCTTCCATATATATTTGCTACTGATGATGATGCAGAAATGCATTTAAAAAATGGTAGATTAAGAAAGAAAGCAAATGTGCTTTTGAGGTCGTATGGTAGAGCCCTGACATAGAATTAATACTTTATACTGTCAAAAGATACATTTCCTGCAGGCATGAGGGCTGCAGCTGTTAATGGTTTGTCACGGCAAGTTTACGATTGTCCTCATTTGGAAACATGATTTGTGCTCTGGTTGAATGATGAAGTCCAGTCAAAGCATTGTGATTTTATAAAAAAACGATTTAATATCAACTAAATGAAAAGGAGTACAAAAAAGGTCTTCCATCCTGTAGGAAGGGCAAGTGGCCAGCAATTAACGGAAAGTTCTCTGAGCACCCACTTTTACAGATAGGAAGAGCCCCACCCTAAGATGAGAGGAAAGGAGGTGGTGAAGGGAGGAAGGAGTGGAAAATCACTGTTACAGAGTTCTGCTTATCAGAGTTTTTGGTATGAGACCTTGAGCAGAGACTGTTTGTTGCTGGCACTGTGAATACAGCACAATCTGTCTGTACTGCAGGTTATCTAATCTAACATGACTCAGCAAAGGAGCAACGTCTCTGTTCAAAAGTACAATGATATAATGCAGTCATTGTGTATAAACACATGACAAATTGTACACATGAACACACATTCGATGATATTATGATTAATATAATAATTGCCATAACAGGTTCAACAGCTGTTCAGCAACTGTCATTGATCAGCATTAATGGTTTCAGAGCAGCCAGACCAAGTCTTTATCCTATTCCTGTATCATGTTACTCAGTGAATTCATACTCCCTTCTATAGGCTTTCACATACAGTATAGATGCACTGAATACCTTGTTTTTGTTCTGGGTCTAAAGCTTTAGCAATGTTTGCTATAATCTTTTCAATGGACCATTCATGCATCAAATTCCAAAGAGGTTTTAACTGTATGATCTCTATTGTCTAAGAGGACTTAAACAGCTGAGCCGTGCACATTAGAGACAAGATGGTGACTTCTGTTGTGACTTAAAAGCACACACAATGTTCAAAAAGATCCCTCCAAGAGAGGGTTTTCACCTACGTCACATTCTGGGCACTAACCTGGATGCGCGGCCATATTGGAGGTAAACACTGCGATGGCTAAATGTCCTAAACCAAAGAAAAGCTACTCAAAATGTGTTATAGGTGCAAAGTCATACAGGGAAGGACTTGGTCTGCAGGAAAGGGCACAATATTTGAAAATGTTACAGTTTATTGATGGTGTAGATCCAAACAAATTGGCTGCCTCGTCTTGGATCAATGACGACATGGAGAGTCTTCCATCTATTATGTATCCTGATATCGTCAACTAACTGGTTTTAACCCTGACCCAATCTGGGTCATCCTTTTGATAAAGGACAGACCTTTTACCTGGAATACAATGAGAAATACAGCACTTCTTTGCTCTACATTTTAAGAACTGTGTTGCTACTGTAGCTATCGTGGCTATCAACAATTCACTTACCTGACAAGAAATGGGCCAAACAAATTTGGATGTTGTCCAGATTTTTGCCCCGTAGATCCTGGTTTAGCTTCGCTAACCACAAGAAAATCAAGCTCACAAGTAGGGTAAGACTTGGGCCTAAACACTTATTTAAGGTGGTCAGGTCTGCTACCAGGCACTGAATGTCTCAGAGGGTTTTAATACAGGGCAATTTAACGTGGTCGTGATGTCGACAATAACAGCAGCCAAAATTATCTCTTATCAGAAGCCATTTTTAAAATCTTTAAGACAAGAAACTGCGGTAATAACATGTTGTGAAAATAAGTATTTTCATTTGATCTGATTTAGGCTACAACAATGGATGTAAGTAAGGTAGAAAGTGCAAAGTAGTAGAGTTATTTCTACCTTTAATCATATGAAACAAGTAGTTCAGATAGTGCTATATTTAACTTGATTTAAAAAGTACAGTTTCTAAAGCTTTTTTAAAAGTAGTCAACATTTTTTGCAAAAATAATCTCCAGATAACTCTGCACAGAATTATCTCACGTTTCACAGATAAAAAAAAGATAGTACAGTCGAAACAAGTAACAGAATTGAAAGTGTAATAGGCGTGCCTGGTTAAAACCTCGTTTGGCTTTGTTATTTTACTGTTTAGCAGGTAATGTCTTTTAGATTAAAGGTCATTGATTTTGTCCTATTTTTCACAGAATTTATCACTCAAAGCAAAGTGGTTCTCAACCTTTTTTTGGATCATGACCCCAATTTGATATCAAGACATTTTTTTTTCTAGAATTAGTTTTAGATCGAGTTTGTTTTACTGTATAACAAATACAGAGTTGTGCCAGTTCAGATATTTTTGCATTTTATTATTAACATTATTATTATTAACTAGATTTATATTTGACAAAGTGAACGTATAGAATACAGTAGTTGTGTGTTTTAATTTGTGAAATAACAATAACTTTACAGTAATTTTTTATTTATTTTTTTAGTAATTGTTTCAGGCGACCCTACATGGGGTCCCGACCCCAATGTTGCAAAAACCTTATTTAATTATAATTTAAATGTTATTGAACATGGGAACGTCTGAAGTTTTAAGTTTATTTATTTAAAAAGGGATAATGCATATTAAAAAACATTTTTTAAAATACATTTTAATACGTAAAGATTGTAGCCTGAGCCAATTTTCTGTCTGTGTCTACTTTGTCTGATACAAGTTAGTTTAGAAGGTAAAAGATGTTTTTTTAAGTAATCAAAAATCTTAGAAGATTTGGACCCTCGGTAGGCCAGAGATGGGCAACTATGGCGTCAATTTAGTGCCAAAAACACAAGCTCATAAATACTGTAATCGTGCAGAGTTATAGATTTCTTTCGGTGCCTTTCTGCACGCTCACCGTCTCGTTCTGTGCGCTCGCGGGGATCTCTCTGCGCGCGGTCATGTTGAGTTTTGGCACTTTGGGGGCGTGCATTGCATGGACAGCACCTCCTTTCTGATTGGTCACTTGAAAAACGGTCAGAGCCAATCAGAGGTACAGTAGGGCGGGTCATCACAGTATAAAGTCCGTGGCTGTTTCCTGGGACAAAAAATAAAATGTTATCTCTCAAATTTAATTTGATATGCTGGGACCAATGTATAGAGCTAGTTTTATTTATTTATTTATTTATTTATTTATTTATTTATTATTTATTGTTAGTTAAACTGACGTCTGGTCTACGGCTATTTTTTCTTAATCTTGGTTGGTTGCAGAAACGTAAATCATTTTTTTTAAATTAGAACTCGATTAATTCATTCTATTGATGTCTGTCATTCATTATAATTCTACTGAAGTGACTGTACTTGCAACAATGACATCAATAATTAGGCCCATGTGATAATCCTGTGGTCCTGATATGAAGGACGCATAGATAAGTGGGTTCAGGTGGACTTACTCTGGTGTAAAGGAGCACAACAGCAGATGAAGGAGAGATAATAAATAGTTCCACATTGTGACATACATTCTATATGTACATATGCAAATGGTGAATACATAGAATACATTAATAGGGTTTTAATTTAAAAACAAAATAAAGATTAATGTTTCTGCAATCAACTAAGATTAAGGGGGGGAAAAAGCCATAGACCAGACGTCAGTTTAGCTAAAAAATAAAATAAAATAAATAAATAAAACTAGATCCATACATTGGTCCCAGCATAAAATCAAATGAAATCTGAGAGATAACTTTTTTTTTTTTTTTCCTAGGAAACAGCCACGGACTTTATACTGTGATGACCCGCCCTACTGTACCTCTGATTGGCTCTGACCGTTTTTCAAGTGACCAATCAGAAAGGAAGTGCTGTCCATGCAATGCACGCCCCCAAAGTGCCAAAACTCAACATGCACAGACCGAGACGAGAGCGTGCAGAAAGGCACCGCACGCGGGCATAAAGTGATCCAACTGTGTGCGATTAAAGTTTTTATGCTCTTGAGTTTTTGGCACGAAATTGACGGATATATAACTTTGATAATAGTGGGGGCCACAAAAATATGATCGCTTGATTGGAGAATCAGAATCAGAATCAACTTTATTGATCAAGAGTGTATGAATACACACGAGGAATTTGTCTTGGTGACCTGTGTTCTCTCAGATAGTGTAACATTAAATAATAACAATCAACTACAATAAAGAAAAATAAATAAAAAAAAGAAGAATAAACATAAATATAATATATAAGTATAAGAGTAGTTAGACTAATATGTGCAAACTAAATAAAACAACAAGATAATAATAATAATACTAATAATAATAATAATAATAACGAAATAAAATAAAAAATACAATAATAATAATAAGATAATAGTGCAGTAGTGCATTGATGAGTAGTGCAGCTGAATATTTAAATCAAAATTTTATGTGCCATTTTGTGTATTCTTCACATTTGTTTTAGTTGACATTATGTGTGTTTCTGGTGTCATTTAGTATATTCTTCTCCTATTTTGTGTGTTTTGTTGTTATTTTGTGCATTTCTGTTCTTGTTTGTGTCTTCTATTATTTTGTGTATTTTTCAGTCATTTAGTGCAGTGGTTCTAAAACTTTTTTGGATCAAGTACCCCTTCCTCTTATTTCTGAATCCAAGTACCCATTATTATCCGACTACAACATTTTTTATTAGAAAACTATTTAAAAACAACTATGCACAATGATGGAATGAACAGCTTATAACATGCAGGAATCTCATTTGGAAAGAAACAGCATTTAGTGCAGGTTCTCAACCGTTTTTTTGGGATCGTGATCCCATTTTGATATAAAAAAAATCCTGGTGACCTCAAATATATATATATATATATATATATATATATACACTGAGTTTTAGTTTAACTAGGTTTATATTTCACAAAGTGAAAATATAGGAATACAGTTCTTTAAGACAAAAGAAAATCGGAATTCAAAAAAGTCAAAAATCTATTTAAATTTTTTAGAAATTTCAAGCGATTTTCAAATTTTCAAACTCCAGGCGACCCCACATGAGGTCCCGACCCCAAGGTTGAAAAACACTGATTTAGTGCCTCCTGATTAAATATATTAATTTATTTTTTATCATTTCCGGTCATCTCACGCCTGGTTTTGGACCAAGACTGACACTTTATTTGTTAATTTTCCTGTAACTTTACCGGAAAACAGAAAAAAAAAAAAACAAAAAAAAAAAACAAGGACATGTCACTGGATGGTAATCAGTGTGCCACTCCTAACCACAACCTAGTATTTGCGTCTGTAGGCGTATCTATCTGTCATTTATTAATGCAGTGAATACTGACAGGTGTGTAAATCTGAACCAGGAGTCAGTAGGTGAGGCTGTGGTGGACTGTGGAGACCTTTAGGCCTTTCATCATCACTCACTGCTCCTGGAAACAACATCCACTCAGGGATGAAACGTGGCTGTGCTCTCAATTACGTCCTCTGCGCCGTGTGCACAGCGACTGTCTTCCTGACCTTGGGAATAAGTGTTCTGTACCTGCATGTCCCCCCCAGCCCCAGGCTCTCCCCTACCACCATCCTGATCTGGGTGCATCCGTTCGGCGTTGTCGCTCCTCTCCCTGACTGCTGGAAGCAGTTCCAAATCCATGGGTGCACGATCACGGATGACAAGCACGCGTACCGACAGGCTGACGCTGTGATTATTCACCACCGGGATATTTGTAGCGGGAGAGTCCGAATGCCAACAGAACCGCGACCCTCGCTCTCAGAAGTGGATATGGATGAACCACGAGTCTCCCACACATTCACCGAGACTGCAGAAGTTCGACAGGGTTTTCAACCTGACTTTGTCCTACCGGATGGACTCGGATATTTACGTCCCCTATGGTCACCTCATCCCCGTGGTTAACGGCTCTGGATCGCTGGACCAGACGACTTCTCTCCGCCGTCCATCCCGCCTTCTGGCCTGGGTCGTCAGCCACTGGTCTGCCTCCCATGCCCGTGTGTCTTTCTACAATGAACTGAAACGCTACGTAAACATCGACGTGTACGGACGCGCAGGGAAGCCGTTAAAGAAGGGCAGAGAGGCCGTGCTGGAGCTGCTCAGAGATTACATGTTCTACCTGGCCATGGAGAACTCACAGCACACGGACTACATCACGGAGAAACTCTGGAACGCAGTGCGGGCAGGAGCTATCCCCGTGGTCCTGGGTCCGTCCCGGCAGAACTATGAGCGCCTCCTGCCCCCAGAGGCCTTCATCCACGTGGATGACTTCCCCACGGTCGAGGAGCTGGCACAGTACCTAAACAAGGTGATGCAGAATCCGGATCTGATGAAGCACCACCTGAGCTGGAGGCAGAACTACAGCGTCCACCAGCTCGTTCCGTGGACGAGATATACTGCAAAGCCTGTAAGATGGTGAGGAGGACCAGGGGCCAGACCAGTGAGGTCCCTCACCTGAAAGATTGGTTTTGTTCCTGAAGACACCTCAGTGTGTGATGCAAATGTTAAATATTTATTGGTAATTGACTGTGGAATCTCTATGCATTGCAAACCTGCTGCTGCTGCTTCTAAATATTTGATAAAACATAGGACTTATTTTTCAGGGTTTATAACAGGGTCACCAACCTTTCTGAAACTGTGAGCTACTTCATAGCTACTGTATAAGGGCTACCGGTGAGAAAAGCTAAAGTCAGCATAACATTTTTAAATCAAAGTTAAAGAAAACTCTTTTTCTCTACTGTGT